>NC_080170.1:27970488-28270488 GCF_950295315.1 Erinaceus europaeus | reverse complement strand
TGAAAATGCTGAGAATTTCAAAGATTGTGGGATCTCAGAGAAAATGATACACATTGTTTCTTGCCTGAGCTTGCATAATCAAGCTTTAGTATGGAAAGATAGATTGTAGCTTTTCTGATAAATACATAAGCAAATACATAAATAGGTAAGTATGTGTATGCACATGTTTGTATGCATTAGGTATTATAAACATGACTGAGAATTTTAAAAAATTTTAAATGAACAAAAGGTCACATTCTTTGCAGAAACAATTCTGTTGCCTTTTTGTTCATTCAACTAAAGGACTAATCCCCCTTTCTCGTCTATGGATGTAAGTCCTAGAGGTAAGGAGTGCCCAAAGCTAACATTTCAACATCAACAAATATTCAAATGCTTCTAGAATGCCACTTGAACATGGATGGAAAAATATTATCCACTCTTTATAGCTGAGAAAATTGAGGCTCTAAAAGGTTAAATAAATTACCGCAACGCCAACACTTAGTAAATGGTCTAAGTCCTTTTACACCAAAGCTCACTGTACCATGCTAGACTGTGGACAATCTACTGATATTCTGACTACTTCAGGCTTCTTTGTACCACAGTGACAGTGGAATAAAATATAAACTCTTACAGACACTCCTTAAACATGATTAATCCTTACTCTTGCTTTGACATTAGCTCATGAGCATATTTTAAAATATTTACAAGTGAACCGAAGTGTTTTCTCCTAAAACCAAGACTAACAAAAAGTGTAATCAAATCTAAAACTTGGAAAAGTAAGTTGCCCTTTAAAGAAACCTGCAGTAACTGTAATAACTTTCCCTTTAAGTGTTCACAGTGTTTTCATATCTCACCTCATTCCTTAAAACATCCTTCTATAAAATCCAATTACATTTCATCATTAGTCAGAGGCTTCAAAGAGTGTTATTTCTAAGCTAGTTTATCCAGAGATACTGTAGGAAGAGAGAGAAATTTAGCTCATTGTTTTCACCTCAGCAAACATTTTTCCTAAATAAAAGTAGAGCTAAAGTTAAGGACTGAGAAAATTATTTTATTATCTAGTTGAATATAATTCTAGCCCTTACTTAGCGTTTAGTGTCTTTTCACCGAGGCATGTTTATTTTATTTGAATTAATATCCTCTGGTCATTACACTCTTTTTACTTTTTTTTTTTCTATGACAGAATTCCTATAATCTATGTGCTTTTTTTGTTTTTGCTACCAGGGTTATTTCTGGGGTTTAGTGCCTACATTATGACCACACCTATCCTGGTGGCTAAGAGAGAGATAGAGAAAGAGAGAAAAATAGGGAGAGAAGGTGTAGATAGAGAAAGAAAAAAAGAAACACCTGCCTACCTCCACTGCTTGTTAAACTTTCCCCTCTGCAGGCAGGGACTGGAGACCCAAACTCAGATCCTACTACATGCTTAAGTGTGCACTCTACCAGGTGCAGCACCACCTAGCCTCCAGATTTCATCAAATTTCATCTATTCTCTGTATAGGAAGAAACAGATGAGCTCAAATAAGTTTATGACTGTAGTTCTTGAGTCATTCATTAATCTTAATTTGATGGGCTTTACTCTTGCCTTAGATTCTACCAAGAAGGTTGGTTTTACAGAGAATAGGGCCTAAAATTTATAGCCAGTGAGTTGAAATGCAAGTTGTTGAGGATAGTATCTCACACAAATCTAACTGTGTTTGGATCCAGCAGACTATCAAACCAAGCTACATCTTTACTTATCTCTGGGCATCATTTATTTGCTGATAGATAAGCAAGGAATAATAGAAAAAGAGCTTTTGGATATTATTTCACAGTATTAAGATGGACTTAACTATGTTTTCCAAAATGTTTATATAAACCTTGTAATTTATATAGCAAAACTTTTTCTTTAAGAAAATAAATGATTTAGTGTATTACATCAAAGTAAAGGACTCTGGGTTGGGGAGAAGGGTTCAGGTCCTGGAATGCGATGTCAGAGGACTTAGAAGGGGTTAAATTGTTTTGGGAAAACTGAGAAATGTTATACGCCTACAAACTACTGTACTTTATGTTTTGTTACTGTATTTTATTGCTGGCTATAAACCATAATCCCTCCAATAAAAATGAAAAGAAATGATACACATTCTCTTATTTAGATTTGTGTAGCTGCAAGGTTATTTATGATTATTCATTCCAAGTTTCTGTACTGGATGATAGAGACTTGGAGGACTGAATGAGTTGTACACAGGAATGCAAGTTAGCCAGACAGAGATGGACGTCTCACTTTAATGCATTTCTGTGACCCATTTTATCTCAGAGTGGAAGGATGAATATTGTGGTAGAAAAGCAGATTTATTGGGAAAATTTATATTATTTGGGGAAAACAGTGTAAGGTCTGATATGTCCTTGACAAGCATATTATTCTGAAGTTAGAAAAGTAAAACAAAGGCTGGGTCATGGCTCACTTGGTTGAGTGCACATGTTTGAAGGATTGATTGAGGGCACACGATTGAAGGAGCGATCGAAGCCTGCAGTCCCCACCTGCAGGAGGGTTAACTTCAAGTGATGAAGCAGGTCTGAAGGTGTCTCTCTTTCTCCCTCTCTGTCTATCATAAGTGAGGTTATGAGGCAAAAAGATGGACTTTGGAGTCAACCTTTAGGAGCCTGACATATTTGCAGGCAACCCTGGTCAAAACTTACTAAATCATGTTAACTCCATTTTCCCATCTATACCACAGTAACAGTGTTATCAAACGGTGAAAATTCTAAGAAAATTAAGTTTCTGTACATGTCTACATCATGCCTAATAAATCCTAGGAGACACAATAACTATTAGTGCTCCTCTTAAGGATTAAGTCATCTTAAAGGTTATGTACATATCCTAATGTTAGGCTTTGTCTTCTAAACTTAAAAGTCTATATGAATTCTTCAGTTCTTTTTGAGTGATTTAAATATTTATTTCACATATTAACTGTGATATTTGACATCTTGATAAAAAATGTGCTATTTGTTTTACAAAGAAGTATACAAAGAAAATGGCTGTATTGTGAGGAGTGTAGCATTCTATTAAGGATTAAAAATGAGTTGAGAGATTAGTAAAACAAGAACAAGAAAAAGGCAAGTCATAGCATGAAAAGAAATTAATTGTACAACATCTTTGCCTTTTACTCTGGGACTTGAAATGTTCATATTTTCAAAGAACTCTGTGACAAGCAGGCCTGAGTGGCAAGCTATTAATGTGCCAGAAGATGAATTATTTAGTCAGGACAAAGATGAGAAAGAGACTTTAATGGCTCTCAGAACATACTAAAGAGCTTAGATAATTGTGAAACAAATAGTTAATTGTGCAAAATAACAGCAGGTGACATTCAACAGAGACAGAATGAACTAGGGCATAGTAAAGAGTGAATGTGAATGACTTACACACATTGTACTTTCCTAATTGATTGTGAATGCTCTCAGGTAAAGTAACTAACAGTTATTATGGGCTGGTAAAAGAAACAGATTCTCTAGTAGGTGAAATCTAGAGAGGCAAAGAACATTTTCTCATTGAGAGCATTATAGTCATTGTTAAAAAATGTTTTATTTGTTTTCAGTATAGAATATTGCCAAAAAGAATGGGAACCTTCTTGGAAAAGAATAAGTGAAATTGGGAAGAAATAATGGTAAAAGGCACAAAAATAAAATGTGTTCTTTAGCCAACATATCAGGCACACAGATCTCATAATAAATTGCATTGCCCCCACCCCATTCTTTGAATTTATGTTCTTTTCTCTGTAGTTTCTAGTTTCTCTTATTAGAGATGACTATGCTTTCTTTTTCATTTTTTAAATTTTTATTTATACAAATGAAACACTGACGAAATCATAGGATAAGAGGGGTGCAACTCCACACAATTCCCACCACAACTCTGTATCCCATTCCCTCTCCCAATAGCTTTCCTGTTCTTTATCCCTCTGGGAGAATGAACCCAGGGTCACCATGGGGTGCAGAAGGTGGAAGGTCTGGCTTCTGTAACTGCTTTCCCACTTAACATGGGTATTGGCAGGTCAACCCATACTCCCAGCCTGTCTCTCTCTTTCCCTAGTGAGGCAGGGCTCTGGAGAAGTGGGGCTCTAGGCTACATTGGTAGATCATTTGCCCAAGGAGGTCTGCTTGGCATCATGTTAGCTTCTGGAACCTGGTGTCTGAAAAAAGAATTAAAGAAAAAAATTAAAAGAATAAATCCAAATAAATTGTTGACTAATCATGAATCTAAAGGCTGGAATATTGCAGATGAAGATTTGGGGTCTCCATTTTGAAGATAACTAGTAGGCCTATTTTAGTTATATTCCAAAGGGCCCATGACTATACTAGTTTTTTTTTTCTTTTTCTTTTTCTTTTTCTTTTTATTATTTTTTTTCTTTTTCTTTTTCTTTTTCTTTATCTGGAGCCAGACCTCTGATATACAGGTGGACCAAAGTTATTGTCTGGGAGATGATGTCATTCCTGGAAAATAGGCTAAAAAGCTGGATTAGGGAAGAGAGTAGCTCCCTCCCAAATATGGGAAAAATGTGTAAGTATTGTTGATTGTAGATTCCATTGATTTGAGCTGGGACCCATATTCAGCTTAGGAGCGTATGTGACCTCTGCATCCCTGTAGAACTGAGCTCACATTCTGTGGTTATGAGTAGGAACATTCCAAGCTGCCCCAATTTCGGGACCCACCTTCTTCAGGTGTAGCATAGAGTATGTTATCCAGCCTCCCTTCAGAGGATGGAATATTCTCTCCCATTGTTGATTCACATTGAGGGCAAGGTCTTATGGGGGGGACCCACAAGGGGCTCTATTGTGTTGTTCCTGATAGAGATGACTAGTGACAATGGAAAGAGGGATCTATTTGAGGTCTAGATCCGAAATGGGTATGTTTTCATCTTTTCCCCCTCCCTCTCTCCCTACTTGGATAGTGTGCTGCTTTGCCAAAGCGTGACCCAAATTCAAACCTGGTCCCCATTGCATTGAAGGAGACTTTGGTGCAGTAGTCTATTTCACTTTCTCTGACTCTATGCTTCTATGTAACAAAATGCGACACTATCATCTTGAACATGCTTCTCCAGGTTAATGTTCTTATTCTTCTATTTTTAGAATGAGGAAGTAAGTGATGGAGGGAGGAGGGGGAGAGAGAAAGGGGAGAGAGACAGACAGGAGAAACATCACAGCACCATTCCATCTTCTGTGGAACACCCCCTGGTGCTGTCTGAGTGTTGCCAGGGCTCTAACACAGGTCATTGCACATGATAAGGTATATGTGTTCCACCTGGTGAACTATCTCCCAACCCCTTCTAAATTTGGTTTCTTGTATTTCCAATTTCATTGCTTCTTTCTTCACTTCCTCCCTTTCTTCTTCCTTATGTATATATAAAACCAGTTCTTTTTTCTGTACAAATTCCAAATATTACTAGTTTATTATTTATTTATTTATTTATTTATTTATTTTTAAAGATTTTTTTAAAAATTTTTATTTATTTAATTTATTTATTCCCTTTTGTTGCCCTTGTTTTTTTTTTTTATTGTTGTAGTTATTATTGTTGTTGTCGTTGTTGGATAGGACAGAGAGAAATGGAGAGAGGAGGGGAAGACAGAGAGGAGGAGAGAAAGATAGACACCTGCAGACCTGCTTTACCGCCTGTGAAGCGACTCCCCTGCAGGTGGGGAGCCGGGGTTCGAACCGGGATCCTTATGCCGGTCCTTGTGCTTTGCGCCACCTGCGCTTAACCCGCTGCGCTACAGCCCGACTCCCACTAGTTTATTTTTTGTTCAGTACATTTTTAAAGTTTTTATCTTTACTTATTGTTGGATAGACTGTATTGAGAGGAAGGGGGAAATAGAAAAGGAGAGAAACAGAGACACCTGCAGCCCTGTTTCACCACATGTGAAGCTTTCCCTCTGCAGGTGGGGACCAAAGGCTTGAACCCGTGTCCTTGCACATTGCAACATGTGCATTCAACCAGGTGCTTCACCACCCAGCCACTGTTCAGTACATTTTTATCTAAAATATCTTCAGAAAATTAAGCCTTACACTTAATTTATTAAAATATAAATAAGAAATGAAACTAAAGTGGAGGAAAATTCAAAGACAAAGATATATATTAGGCAGGATAGTAGTAGCAAAGTGAAAAGTATCAGGGAACAGCATTCAGTTGAGCACACATCTTTTTTATTTTTATATTTTTTTATTTAAGAAAGGAGACATTAACAAAACCATAGAATGAGAGGGGTACAATTCCGCATAATTCCCATAACTCGATCTCCACATCCCACCCCCTCCCCTGATAGCCTTCCCATTCTCTATCTCTCTAGGAGTATGGATCCAGGGTTGTTGTGGGTTGCAGAGGGTTGAAGGTCTGGCTTCTGTAATTGCTTCCCCGCTGAACATGGGCGTTGACTGGTCAATCCATATTCCCAGTCTGTCTCTCTCTTTCCCTAGTAGGGTGGGGCTCTGAGGAAGTGGTGCTCCAGTACACATTGATGGGGTCGTCTGTCCAGGGAAGTCTGGTCAGCATCCGGAACCTGGTGGCTGAAAAAAGAGTTAACATACAAAGCCAAACAAATTGTTGAACAATCATGGACCTTAAGTCTGGAATAGTGCAGATGAAGTGTTGGGGGTATTCCCTGCATGCTCTTGTGTACTTCTGCTTTCAGGTATATATTTTTCCCCTAGTTTATGGGAATGGGTGAACTTATGATGAGCACACATCTTACCATGCACAGGGATCCAGGTCTGAGCCCCTGTCTCCCTCCAGGGAGAACTCTTCACGAGCCATGAAGCAGGTCTGAAGGTGTCAATATTTCCCTCTTACCCCCTCTTTCTTTTGTTTAATTATATTTATTTATTTATTGGGTAGAGACAGCCAGAAATTCAGAAGGGGGAGGTAGAGAAGGAGAGAGACAGAGAGACATCTGCACCCCTGCTTCATTACTCATGAAGCTTTGCCTCTGCAGGTGGGGACTAGGGGATTGAACCTGGGTCCTTGCACATTGTAACATGTGCATCAACCAGGTGCACCACCACCTGGCCCCACATTTTCTGCTCTATCTCTTCCTCCTCTCTCAATCTCTCTCTGTCCTATCTAATAAAACAGAAAGGAAAAAAATAGAAAAAAAAGGCTTTTAGGGGTGGTAGATTCATAGTGCAACCATGGAGCCCCAACAATAACTCTGGTGGAGGAAAAAATTAAAAGAAAAGGAAAAAAGTTTAAAGGAAAAGAATAACAACGAAACTTTTGAAAATTTTTATTTCACAAGTGGGCACATTGTCTCTCAGCTGTCTCAGATACCATGCACAGCCATTTACGTGGCACATATTGTTGGCTGTCTACACAGTGCTTTTAACTCTTCATGTCAGATTTTAATTAATTAATTTTTTGGTATCTATTGCTGTCTCACAAACTCAGAGATAATACTAGTTGGACTTAGCCTTAAGGAGGTAGAGGGATTATGAATCCATATTGACTATTGACCAGTGAAATAAGAGAGAAAATCTGTAATGGTTCTTCTTACGAAGGTTCTCATACTCATGAAAACAGATACACAGGACAGATGTCTTCAGTTTACCAGCTGAAAACTGCTGATTCAGACTTGCTGCTTGGTATGGAGGCAGCTACTTTGTTATCGTGAGGGACATTACCTAGGGAAGAGATGTAGATTGAGGTTGAAGAGCACTATAATAAATATGTTGGATAATTTGCCATCTTCTTCTTTTTAATTCGTTATTAATAGCTTGTTACAAGACTGTAAAATTACATTGTATAGTTCAGCACCACACCCACCACCAAAGTTCTGTACTGCACCCTCCCAGCTCACAAAGATAACCACCATAGTTCTCATAAGTATTACAAACAATTTGCTTGCTTCTGTTTTGTTTGGATTTTTTTTTTTGGCAAGTTACTATAAACCAGGTATCTAGATTCCACATACAACTGCAACCATCTGTAGTTGTCTTTCATCTCTTTATTTATTTTGCTAAGCAAAACCACCCCCAGTTCCATCCATTTTGTCCCAAAGGCATAATATCAACTTTTAGATTGAAGAGAAGTATTCCATGGAATATATATCCCATAATTTCTTTAGCCAGTCATTTAATTATGAGCATTTAGGCTACGTCCACTATTTGGCTATTGTGAATAATGCATTTATGAACATAGGGGTGCACATGTCCCTTCTAATTAGTGTATGAGTGTCCACTAGATAAATGCCTAAGAGTGGTATTGCTTGGCTATAAGGTAATTCCATTTTTATTTGTTTAAGCACTCTCCATATAGTCTTCCAAATGGGCTGTATAATTTTTCATTTTCACCAGCAGTGAATCAGAATTGCCATTTCTCCACAACCTCTTTAACATCTGTCATCTCCTGGTTTGTTGATGCATTCTTTCAGGTGTAAGATGGTATCTCAGTGTAATTTTAATTTGAATTTCTTTATTATAAATGAAGTGGAGCATTTCTTGATTTGTCTGTGGGCCATGAATATCTGTTGTTTAGAAAATTGTTTAGTTCTTTGGGTTACTTTTTTATTGGGTTAATTTTGCTTTTTTTATAGATCTACTTAGAAGAACTTTTTCAAGTTGACCTTGGTTCACCAACATTGGACTGTGTTGTGTTCCTGGTTCTTTCCTAATACTGATCATCACATTGGAAGTTGGAATTCCTTTGCCTCTTCTTTTCATATTGGATTCCTCTCAAAAATTCTTGCAACAGGTTGGGGCAGGGGTTGGTAGTGGAAAATTCTTTCAGCTTCTGAAATGTGTGAAAAAAATCTTGTTTTTCTCTCATATTTGAAGTATAATTTAGCAGGATACAGAATTCATGGCTGGAAATTCTTTTAACACTTTGAATATGCCATTCCATTTCCTTGTGATGAGAAATTTGCTGAAAGTCTGATGGTTCTACCTTTTTAAGTGACTTTATTCCTATCCCTACCAGCATGCAATATTTTGTCCTTGTCCCTGCTTTTGGATAGTGTTAATAAAAATATGCCTTGGTGTGTATTATTTTGGATTCAAAATTTTAGGTGTGCATTCACATTCTTGGGTTTCTGTATTTTGAACATTGCTCAGGTATGGAAAATTCTGTTTAAACTTTCTTTACATATGTTCTCCACTCCTCTTTCTCTTCTCCCTCTGGGATTTCAATAACTCTTATGTTTGTCTATCTGGTGGAGCCTGTTATTTCTTTAAGACGTCCTTTATTTTTCCTAAACTGCTCATCTACAAGAGTTTTAAGATCACAGAGTGTGGTGGTTATGTCTTCTAGTGTTGATGTTCTCTCTCCCATCTGGTTAAGTCTATTTACCAGGCCTCTTATTTCAACTTGAACAGCATTCAAAGTGTCCTTTAGGCCCTGCAGTTCTGTTTGGAGTTTTTTTTTTTTTTCCCTCTGTACTTGGTAAAAAATTGGTAAAATAATTGCCTAGTTCTTGAAATGGTTTCATAATAACTCTACCTTCATCATTTTTTTCTATATCTGTGCCTGTCTGGTCACTTGGGGTTTCTTTCATTGCTGTCTGTGTATTACTGTTTCCTCATTTAGTATGGATTTTGTTGAAGTACCAGCAGGAGGTGCTATGGCTAAGGTATTCAGTTTCTTATTCTATATCTTGGTGAGGGAAGGGAGATTTTTATCCAAAATTACTGGGCTGGCTCTATGACTTTGATGTCAATATAGGGTCTCCCTGGTACTATTCCAGCATCTGTGGGGCAAAACTAAATTGGTAGTTTTTTTTTTTAACAGTCTTTTTATTGCCAAAACTCAAAGCCAGAAGTGGGATGCATTGGATCGACCTTCTCGTGGTGCATCCCGTGAGTACCCATTCATTGGGGAAACTGATGATCCTTTCTAGCCGACTGAATCCACATGGATCCCAGTCACTTTCAAAGCCAGCAACAAGCAGCTCCTGACAGCTTTCAGCCTGACGCTGTTGACTGGCTACGGAAGAAGGGCAAACGCTAGAAGAAGAAGAAGAGCCAGAAGTGGTGTCTCGGCCACCAATCTGATTTGGTGCCTGCCAGTCTCTGAGCACTGGGAATTAGTTGCACACCTCCTTTCCACCCTCAAGCCACATGTGTCTTACTCACCTGTAGCTTAGGTGATTTTCTTTCTTTGTTTTTAAACAATAGTTTCTTTAACTTGGACTTGGAAGTGGTAAACCTCACTGCCAAACTCCCAATATGGTGTCAGCTGTCTCTGAGTATGGCCTTTTAGTCCTGGGAATCACTTCCTTTCCACTTTCTGTTCATGAGCCACATGTGTTTGTACTCACCTGTGGCATGGTGAGTTTTTGAAGAGATCCTAGTTGTATTTTGTTGAGTTTTCATGTGATTTTCATTGCTTTTCCTAACTAATTGGGGACAGCAAAACGCAGCTACTGCTACTCCACAGCCATGACTCTGTAAGCTTCCTGCCATATTTTTCTTGAATACTACTTTCACAATTTTCTTATATGTACTTGTGTATATAATATATATATATATATTTATTTCAACTGACTAGAGACTTAGGGAAATTATCTTATCTTTTATCAATTTATTATAATTCTGCTCACTGACAGGGCCTTAAGTCCATATCAAGAGAAGAATTTCTTTTTTTTTTTTTAAATTTTTTATTTAAGAAAGGATTAGTGAACAGAAGCATAAGGTAGGAGGGGTACAACTCCACACACTTCCCAACACCCAATCCCCATAACCCACCCCCTCCCATGGTAGCTTTCCCATTCTCTATCCCTCTGGGAGCGTGGACCCAGGGTCGTTGAGGGTTGCAGAAGGTAGAAGGTCTGGCTTCTTTAATTGCTTCCCCGCTGAACATGGGCGTTGACTGGTCAGTCCATACCCCCAGTCTGCCTCTCTCTTTCCCTAGTAGGGTGTGACTCTGGGGAAGCTGAGCTCCAGGACACATTGGTGGGGTCTTCAATCCAGGGAAGCCTAGCCAGCATCCTGGTGGCATCTGGAACCTGGTGATTGAAAAGAGAGTTAACATATGAAGCCAAACAATTTGTTGAGCAATCATGGATCCCAAGCTTGGAATAGTGGAAAGGAAGTGTTAGGGAGGTACTCACTGCAAACTCTAGTGTAGTCCTGCTTTCAGGTATATATTTTGCAGTAGTTTATGGATACGTGTGCACATAAGCTCTCTCTCACAGAAACTGGTGTATATCTAGGTTATGGGACTTTGTTAGAAAGTGAACTACCTGAGATGAAATTAGAGTGTACTATTAAAGGAAAGGTCTCACCCGAGTAATGAAGCTGAAGGGTTGTCATTCCACACGTGAAGTCTCTGGATACATTCTGAGGTGAAGCATGTTGAGGTAGCAATCGTTGCTTTAGTTAGGTTGTGATCGGCAGATGCATTGTTATTTGGTTTGGATTGGGAGATGCATACGGGAAAGTGGGCCCTATCCAAGGGTTCCAGGACTGGGGGAAGTAGGGGCTCTATAGTGAAGATGTGAGGTTCTTGCTGTCTTAGGGTTCAAAAAGACAATCAATAGTTAATATTATCATCACATTATTTGTTAATTTAACTTTGAAAAGTCCCTTTGTTATGGTTTGCTGGACAGTACCCAGTATCTTGTATATAGCTGTGCTATAGGAAGCTTCTAATCTACTTGGTCTAGGCTTTTGAGAGAGTCCGCATATCAAATACATAGCCTATATATTAAAAAGATTCAGTTTGTCTTTTGAGAAACTTTGAGACATACAATTGATTTCCCCCTCTCATATTAATTAGCTACTGATTTATATGTCTACATTTTGCTAGGAGTGTACATAAACACCATTCCCACCACCAAAGGACTGTGACCCATCCCTCCCGCCCACTCCCACCCCACACTGACCCAGGAAGCTACATGCCTACCCCTCACCACTGGGTTTTTACTTTGGTGCCCTACTTACAATTTGATCAGGTCCTGCTTTTAGTTTCCCTTTCAGATCTTCTTAGTCAGCTTCTGTTGATGAGTGGGATCATCCCATACTCATCTTTATCTTTCTGACTTAGCTCACTTAACATAATTCCTTCTAGCTCTGTCCAAGATGGGTCAGAGAAGGTGGGTTCATTGTTCTTGATAGCTGCATAGTATTCCATTGTGTATATATACCACAGCTTTCTCAGCCA
This sequence comes from Erinaceus europaeus, assembly GCF_950295315.1. Classification (NCBI taxonomy): domain Eukaryota; kingdom Metazoa; phylum Chordata; class Mammalia; order Eulipotyphla; family Erinaceidae; genus Erinaceus; species Erinaceus europaeus. The sequence goes on along the minus strand of NC_080170.1, from coordinate 28,258,390 downwards.
CTCATCTGGTGTTGGGCACCTGGGTTGCTTCCAGGTTTTAGCTATTATGAATTGTGCTGCTATGAACATAGGAGTACAGACCTCTTTTTGGTTGGGTGTTATGGAGTCCTTGGGGTATAACCCCAGGAGAGGAATTATTGGGTCATATGGAAGGTCCATGTCTAGCCTTCTGAGAGTTTTCCAGACTGCTCTCCACAGAGGCTGTACCAATTTACATTCCCACTAGCAATGTAAAAGGGTTTCTCTGTCCCCACATCCTCTCCAGCATTTGTTGCTGCTGTCCTTTTTGATGTATGCCATTCTTACAGGAGTGAGGTGGTATCTTAGTGTTGTCTTGATTTCCATTTCTCTGACAATCAGTGACCTAGAGCAGTTTTTCATATGTTTGTTAGCCTTTTGGATCTCCTCTGTAGTGAATGTTTTGTTCATTTCCTCTGCCCATTTTTGGATGGGGTCATCTGCTTTTTTGCGGCTAAGTTTGCTGAGCTCTTTATATATTTTGGTGATTAGTTTCTTGTCTGATGTCTGGCATGTGAAGATCTTCTCCCATTCTGTGAGGGGTCTCTTTGTTTGTTTAATAGTTTCTTTGGATGTGCAGAAGCTTTTCAATTTGATGTAGTCCCACTGGTTTGTTTCTGCTTTGGTCTTCCTTGCAATTGGGTTTGATTCATCAAAGATGTCCTTGAGGTGTATGTGGGAAAGTGTTTTACCGATGTTTTCCTCTAAGTATTTGATTGTTTCTGGTCTGACATCTAGGTCTTTGATCCATTTGGAGTTGATTTTTGTTTCTGGTGAGATAAAGTGGTTCAATTTCATTCTTCTGCATGTTTCAACCCAGTTTTCCCAGCACCATTTATTGAAGAGAGCCTCCTTTTTCCATTTAATCCTTTGGGCCCACTTATCAAAGATTAGATGCCCATAGGTGTTGGGATTTACTTCTGGGCTTTCAATTCTGTTCCACTGGTCTGTATGCCTATTTTTGTTCCAGTACCATGCTGTTTTGATGATGATGGCTTTATAATATAGTTTAAGGTCTGGGAGTGTGATGCCTCCATTTCTGTTTCTTTTCCTTAAGATGGTTTTGGCAATTCTAGGTGTTTTCAGGTTCCAGATAAATGATTGTAGTGTTTGTTCTATTCTCTTAAAGAAGCCTGGTGGAACTTTGATGGGTATTGCATTAAATTTGTATATGGCTCTGGGGAGAATATTCATTTTGATGATATTTATTCTTCCAATCCATGAGCATGGGATATCTTTCCATTTCTTGGTATCAGTTTCTATCTCCTTGAGTAGCGACTCATAGTTTTCAGTATACAAGTCTTTCACTTCTTTGGTCAACTTTATTCCTAGGTATTTGATTGATTTTGCTGAAACAGTAAATGGGAGTGATTTCTGGATGTCTTCTTCTTCAGATTTAGTGTTTGCCTAAAGAAATGCCACTGATTTTTGTACATTGATTTTGTAGCCTGATACCTTGCTATATTGCCTAACAACTTCCAGTAATTTTCTACTGGATTCTTTAGGTCTTTCTATGTATACTATCATATCATCTGCAAATAGTGAGAGCTTGACTTCTTCCCTTCCAATCTGTATCCCTTTGATTTCTTTCTCTTGCCTGATTGCTATGGCAAGAACTTCCAATACTATGTTGAAGAGTAACGGTGACAGTGGACAGCCCTGTCTAGTCCCCGATCTGAGGGGGAATGCTTTCAGCTTCTCTCCATTGAGTATGATGTTGGCTGTAGGTTTGCTATATATAGACTCCACTATCTTGAGGAATTTCCCATCTATTCCCATTTTTTGTAGAGTTTTGAGCATGAATGGGTGTTGGATTTTGTCAAAGGCTTTCTCTGCATCTATTGAGATAATCATGTGGTTTTTGGCTTTGCTTTTATTGATGTGATGAATGACATTGATTGATTTATGGACGTTGAACCAGCCTTGCATTCCTGGGATGAATCCCACTTGGTCGTGATGAACAATCTTTTTGATGTGTTGCTGTATCCGGTTGGCCAAGATCTTGTTTAATATTTTGGCATCTATGTTCATCAGAGATATTGGTCTGTAGTTTTCCTTTTTTTGTTCTGTCCCTATCAGCTTTTGGTATCAGGGTGATGTTGGCTTCATAAAAGGTGTTAGAGAGTATTCCTGTTTCTTCAATCTTATGGAATAGCTTAAGAAGTATGGGTATTAACTGTTTCCTGAAAGTTTTGTAGAATTCATTTGTGAAGCCATCTGGTCCAGGACTTTTATTGTTGGGGAGATTCTTAATAACGGTTTCAATTTCTTTGTCTGTGATTGGTGCATTTAGATTTTGTAGTTCTTCTTGGTTCAGTTTTGGAAGTGCATAGGTTTCTAGGAATTGTTCCATTTCTTCCAGATTCTCTAGCTTGGTGGCATATAGTTCTTTATAGAAGTTTCGCAGAATTCTCTGGATTTCTGTGGTGTCAGTTGTGATATCTCCTGCATCGTTTACAATTCTATTAATTTGAGTCTTCTCTCTTTTTTGTTTGGTGACTCTGGGTAGGGGTTTGTCAATTTTGTTTAATCTTTCAAAGAACCAATATTTGGCTTCATTGATCTTTTGTATGGTTCTTTTATTTTCGATGTTTTTTATTTCTGCTCTAACTTTAGTGATTTCTGTCCTTCTGGTTGCTTTAGGGTTCCTTTGTTCCTCTTCCTCTAAGTCCTTGAGGTGTGTAGTAAGGTCGTTCATTTGGGCTTCTTCTTGGTGTTTAATATGTGATTGTATGGCTATAAGTTTCCCTCTCAGTACTGCTTTCGCTGTGTCCCAAATATTTTGATAGGTTGTGTCTTCATTTTCATTAGTTTCCAGGAACATTTGAATTTCCTGTTTGAGTGAGTCTCTGACCCAGTGGTTCTTAAGGAGCATGTTGTTTAGTTTCCAAATTCTATGTCTTTTAATAATTTTCTGTTTGTTGTTAAAAGTCCACTGTGGTCTGAGAAGATACTTGGGATGATTTCAATGCTCTTGAATATATTGATGCTGTCTTTGTGGCCTAACATGTGGTCTATCCTTGAGTATGTGTTGTGTGGATTTGAAAAGAAGGTGTCTTCCAGTTTTTTGGGGTGGAGGAGTCTGAAAATGTCCAAGAGGTCTAGTCTGTCAATCTCTTCATTCTATTCTCTTGTATCTTTATTGGTTCTCTGCTTTGTTGATCTGTCTAAGTGTGAGAGTGGGGTATTGAAGTCTCCCACTATTATTGTATTACTATTGATGTATTTTTGAAATTCTTTCAGTAGATGCTTAATGTATTTAGATGGTCCCTCGTTGGGTGCATAGATGTTAATAATTGTTAAGTCTTCTTGGCTGATTGATCCTCTAATCATTATGTAATGTCCTTGCCTATCTTTTATTACTTTATTTAATTTAAAATCTATCGTGTCTGAGATGAGAATGGCTGTTCCTGCCCTTTTTTGTGGACCGTTAGCCTGTATGATAGTTTTCCATCCTTTCACTTTAAGTCTGTGTTTATCTTGTTGTGACAGATGGGATTCTTGCAAGCAGCATATGGTTGGGTTATGTTTTCTGATCCATCCCCCCACCCTGTGCCTTTTGATGGGTGAGTTTAAGCCATCGAAATTTATTGATATCATGGATTTAATGTATTGTAGTGCCATTGTTCTAAAAAACGATTTGTTTACTCTGATATATTACAAGTATTATAGTGATGTTCTTGTTTATAAGAGGTCTTTTAGTACCTCTTTCAGGGCCGGCTTGGTGATAGTGGCCTCCTTTAACTGTTGTTTGTCTAAGAAGGTTTTGATCCCTCCATCTAGCTTGAATGAAAGTCTAGCAGGATATATTATCCTTGGTTGAAACCCTTTTTCATTCAGGGCTCGATAGATATCTTGCCACTCCCTTCTGGCTTTTAGAGTTTGAGTGGAGAAATCTGCAGAAAGTCTTATGGGTTTTCCCCTGTATGTGACTTTTTGTTTCTCTCTTGCAGCCTTTAGGATCCTTTCTTTATCCTTACTTCTTCTCATTGTGACTATGATGTGTCTTGGTGTTTTCAGGTCTGGGTTGATTCTGTTTGGTACTCTCTGGGCCTCTTGCACCTTGATATCCTTTCTGTTATTCAGGTCTGGGAAATTTTCTTGTATTATTTCCTCTAGAATGTTTGCTTCCCCTTCCTCTCTTTCTTCCTCTGGCAGGCCAATTATACGAATGTTACTTCTTTTGAGATCATCCCATATGTCTCTGTTGTTGTTTTCAGTGTCTCTCAATCTCTTTTTAAGCTCTTTCACCTCTTTCTTAGTTTTCTCTAACTCATCCTCTGTCTGACTAATTCTGTTTTCTGCTTCTGTTAGTCTGCTTTCCCTTGCCTCAGCTTCTTTCTTCATTACAGCTATTTCAGCTTTCAGTTCTCTAATTGTCTCAAGATAATCAGTATTTTCCTTGGGGGTCTCAACTGTTGTTTCCCTAATACTGCCATTCCTTTCCTCCAATGTTGTTTTCATTTCTGTGATTAATAAGTTTATTATTGCTTGCATACTTTTCTTATCTATGGTTACTTCTGACTGATTTGTGGTTTCTTCTGGGCTCTTGTCTTCATTCATTGGGGTAGCCGTTTTATTTGTTTTTAATCTACCCATTTTTTTTTATTTATGTGTTTCTATCTCTTTTTTTAATGCTCTGTTGTTCCTCAGTTGTTGTGTTTTGAGCACAAGTAACACTCTACTAAATACCTTTATGACACTTGCACTCACCAACCTCCGGAATTACAGTAGCAACTGAAGTAAGTATTGAAGGAGTTTAATCGTTACCAGTTAGCCAAAAAATTTCTCCAGTCCGTGAAAAAATAGTAACCAAATCCCAGTGAAGAAAGAGAAAAGAAAGAGAGGATAACAAGAATAGACAGTTATGCAAATCTACTATCCAGTGTATATTCTAGGGGTAACAAGAGTGTAAAGGGAACTAGAGCAGAGATACACACATAGAGAGTCCACTCTGGGTCAGATTTCTTCCCCAAAGTAATTCACAAATTCAGAAAGGCAAAGAAGAAAGAAGTGTATGACAAGATTAAATAAATAAATAAATAAATAAATAATTAATTAAAAAAGAGATAGAGAGAGATAAGAGAGAGAAAAGGGAGAAGATAAGAAGAAGGGTTGTAATTAAAGAGCAGTGCGAGGAACTTCCCAAATGTGTATCAGTGAGTTTAAAAAAAAAAAAAAACAACACCCTGTTTGGTGGTATGGGGTATCCTGCTAGTAGCTGGTCCCAGGCACTGCTTATGGGGGGGGGGGCGGCAGGAAGGATGTATGCTTGAAAATTAAAAGGAAGAAAAAAGAATTTTTTTTCCCTATTCTAATTCTTAACCCAAATTAAGTTATAGACACCTCCTTGGTGTTACCGCTATGGCCCCTTATTGGCTGGCCTGCTAAAGGCAGAAAATCCTATTGTTTACACGAGATGTGTCCGGAGCTCAAAGGCTAGCCGCTTCTCAGTCCGCCATCTTCCGGGAAACCCCCCCTCCAGACTTTTTTAAAGGATTTCTCAAAAATGAAAACTAGCTCCAAATCCTTTGATCCAATGAGAGCTATACTCAAGAAGTCTTTGGATCCGCTCTCAGGGTCGTGGTGGACCCTGGAGACTCCCAAGTGAAAGCCCCTGAGCTAAAGTGCTCTCTCCGGGTCCTCTGCCCGCCGCGCTCTGCAACCAGCGGAGGAGCCGCCTTCCTGGGCGGGCGGAGGACAATGCCCGGCGCACTCGCCTTGCCGGGCGCCCTGGGAATTCTGGAACCCCGCTAGTCCGTGTCACCTTTACTCTAATTCTTAACCCAAATTAAATTGTACTCACTTTTTGGTGTCACCCCTTATTAACTGGCCCGCTAAAGGCAGAAAATCCTACCGTTGCCGACGATGCAATCAGAGCGCTCGCTGTTAGCAACTTCTCAGTCCGCCATCTTCCTCTCCCTTCAGAAAAATGTCGAGAAGAATTTCTTAAGAAGCCACAAGTGTGTGGTGTTCAACAGAATCTGTATGAATGAAGATTAAGGATGCTATTCAGTGTTTTTTAATGGAAGTTGTTTCCCAAGTCAGGAAATCTTTACTTTTGAATTACTCTGTCCAAAACCAATTTTTTTGCAACAGTTTTTTTTTTAGTAACAAAGACAGTTTAGAAATTATAGAATATAGAAGGATTTCAATTTTTTAGTACTTTTTCAATTTTTTAGTACCTTTGGACTATAGAAAATTACAGTGAATAACATAAGAAATGCTTGTGTCTTTATAACACTACTTTATTGAATTAGAACATTGTTCTTATCTTGATTAATATTTTTATATTAGGATTTTTAGTGATTTACAATATAATAAGATAAAAAAGATATATTTCTATGACACTCCCACCACCAAAGTTGTATGTCCCTATTCTCTACCCCCCATGATAAGCATCATAGTTCTCCCAAGTTCTTAGATATGCATTGAATCCATATATTCATATATATATATATTTCAAGTTCATGTGTTTCAGTCCTTTATTTTCCACATATGAATGAAGTCATCTGGTAGCTGTCCTTCACCTCCTTGCTTATTTCATTAAGCATAATCACCACCAGTTTCATCCATTTTGCCTCCTAAAGGACACAGTATTAACTTTTTAAATTGCTGAGTAGATAGCATAATGGTTATGCAAAACATTTTTATGATGGAGGCTCTGAAGTCCCAGGTTCAGTCCCTGAACATCACTATAACTCAGAGATGAGTGTTGCTCTGTTAATTTTTTTTCTTTGTAGAATGTTAAACAGCACAGTGAATAAACTCTTGGACTCACAAACAAGGGTCTTCAGTTCAATTCCTGGCATTCCATTGGTTCTCTCTCTCTTTCTCTCCCTCACAAATAATTAATAAATAAGATATCTTTAAAAACTTTTTTAGAAGTATAATTATTTATGTTATGTATCTTATGGTGGGTAAAATATTTACACACTAATTTGACTTGTTATTGTTTTATCTCAGTTCTTCATATTCTTCTATATTCTCTCTGCCTTATCTCCAGTTTTTCTCTGACCCATTAATTCTGCCCTGACTTTCTGAATTTTCTCACATCCTTAGCCTGTACAACTTCAAAATGTAGTGCTGAGGGTCTGTGGGTGCCTCACTGATGTCCATGGAAGGAGACAGTACCAAAAAGAGCCCCTGCCTTTCTTTTTTGCCTGGCCTCTTCAGTCTCATCAAGACTAGTACTGCATATTGAGCAAATAAAAGTAGTTTTCTTTATTGGAAAGCTAATTTAGTTATTTTAACTTTCAACTGGGCTTATGGTGGAAAATTCTTTGCTATCTAAGGCAATTTAAATCATATTTGGACAAATGTCCTTGGTGATTGTTTTAATTATGACTTTAATTATGATCCCCTGACCTCAGGTTCTCTATTTGGTTCTCCTGGAGACCCCTGCCCTTTCCTCCTTGTCTATAAATGTCTTTGTAAAAATAAAAGATCTGGTCTTTTTTTTTTTATTATTTGTTCTTTTTTAATTTTTTAATTTATAAAAAGGAAACATTGACAAAACCATAGGATAAGAGGGGTACAACTCCACACAATTCCCACCACCAGGTCTCCGTATCCCATCCCCTCCCCTGATAGCTTTCCTATTATTATCCCTCTGGGAGTATGGACCCAAGGTCATCATGGGATGCAGAAGGCTGAAGGTCTGGCTTCTGTAATTGCTTCCCCACTGAACATGATCCATACTCCCAGGCTTCCTCTCTCTTTCCCTAGTAGGGAGGGGCTCTGGAGAAGCAGAGCTCCAGGACATATTGGTGGGGTTGTCTGTTCAGGGAAGTCTTGTTGGCATCATGCTAGCATATGAAATCTGTAGGTTGAAAAGAGAGTTAACATACAAAACCAAACAAATTGTTGACCAATCATGGACTGAAACATTGGAATAGTACAGTTGAAGAGTTGGGGGGCTCTCCATTTTGTAGATAGCTAGTAGGCATATTTTAGTTATGTTCCAAAAGGCCTGTGGCTATACTAGTGTTTTTTTTCTTTTTCTTTTCATTTCTCCTTTCTTCTTTTTTTCTCTTTTCTTACTTAAATTTCTCTTTATTTTTTCTTCTTAACAATAAACCACAACTCTTGTTTCTTAGTGAATCTTAGTGTATTGAGTATCAAAGAGGCAATGTTTCAGCTTTTAAATGGGCAGGTAGCTTCCCCAAATCTAAGTTTTCTTTTTGACAGTTTCTTCTTATTATAATGACCTGTAAGGCAGGAGCTCTAGCTTTCAATGACTAATAAAAAGATCTTGTCCTCCAAGAGTAGACTGTTGTTTTGGTGATGGGTCCATTTTTAACTTTTGTTTTTTCTAGAGAATTTAATTACTATTACTTAGCTTTGCACCAAGAAATGTGAGTAAATGTTATGCTGTTAGGAAATATTTGTCTCATTTCCTGCTTCTCTCAGAAGCTTACTTGCCTCCCAAGAGAGTTCTTCTACCAACCAAAAGGCTCTGAGTTAGGAGAGGAGGGCAGGCGTGGGGTGGAGAGAATATTGGGGTAGTGGTACATTATAGTGGAAAAGGGCCTAGGCTGGTGGTGAATATTCTGCTGACACCTACCATGGGGGGATCAGAAACTGTACTCATATTTGAATGACTGTACTGTAAACCATTACCCCCCTTCAATAAAATGATTAAATCAAACAAACACTATATTCCAGTGGCTAGTCTGAGCCTGGAAAGCATGACTCTATTAAGTTATTTGGAGTAAACAGTTACTTATGATGGGGAGAGAGATATAGAAGTGTGTGTTTGTGATAGAGAAAGCAATTCCTTCCATGTTGTATACTGTGGGAAAATCTATCACCTCTGTTCTCAAAATTTGCAGTGAGCGTAAAGAGCAATGATAATAATTATGATGATAGTAATAATAATAATAAATACTATTCAGTTCTCCTAGGCCTTGTGCCAAGAAATTTGGATGTGTTGCTTCATTTAATCTATAACTGCCTTATAAGTGACAATATTACATCTAGTTTAAAGTTGAGAAAGCTAGTTCTCCAGACTGCTATCCACAGGGGTTGGGTCAATTTACATTCCTACCAGCAGTGTAGAAAGGCTTCTTTGTCCCCACAATCTCTCCAGCACTTGTTGTTATTATCATTTTTTTTTTATTTGTAAAATGGGAACACTGACAAAAACCACAGGATAAGGGGCACACCTCCATACAATTCTCACTACCAGAACTCCCTATCCCATCCCCTCCCCTGATAGCCTTCCTATTCTTTATCCCTCTGGGAGCATGGGCCAAGGGACATTACTGATCTATGACACTCCCACAGAGGTGAAGTGGTATCTCGTTGTTGTTTTTATTTGAATTTCTCTGACAAGCAATGACTTGGAGCATTTTTTTCATATGTTTATTGGCCTTGCATATCTCTTCTTTGGTGAATATTCTGTTTATATCTTCTCCCCACTTTTAGATGGGGTCGTTTGATGTTTTGTTGCTGAGTTTGGTGAGCTCATTATATATTTTGATTATTAGCCTTCTGTATAGAAGCTTTTCAATTGGATGTAATCCTATTTGTTTATTTTTGTTTTGTCTTCCTTGCCGTTAGAGAACCATACAAGTAAGAGAACCATACAAAAGAATCAATGAAGCTACATGTTTGGTTCTTTGAAAATGTAAACAAAATTGACAAAACCTCCACCAGACTCACCAAGTAAAAAAGGTAGAAGACTCAGATAAGTAGGATTGTAAATGAAAGGGCAGATATCACAACACAATACGATAAATTAAAATATCATGTATAGTTTCTATGAACAACTATATACCACCAAACTAGAGAACCTAGAAGAGCATTGAAACATATAACCTTGCAAAACTGAACCAAGAGTAATTAGAAAATATGAACAGGCGAATCACAGCTAAAGAAATTGAAACAGTTATTAAGTGCCTTCCCAATAATAAAATTCCTGGACCAGATGATTTTACAAATTAATTCTATAAAACCTCGAAGGAAGAATTAATACTGTTTTTCTCCATAGAGTAATTATTATGCCTCTTATTTCCATAGTCAAGAGAGAAAGAAAGAAAAAAATGAAGAAGGAAGGAAGGAAGAAAAGAAAGAAGGGAAAGAAAAGAAAAGAAATGAAATGAAAAAAAGGCTTCCTGGTGAAGAAGAGGCATATGACATCCAAAGAGAGTGGCTGTAACAGATAGATAAAACAAAGTATGGAATGTCCAGAAAATAGTAAATGCATCAAGACATACTCATTTTGTTTTTCTAATTATTGATACATATCTAAATTAGTAGCTACTAATTAATCATTAACTTCCTTCAAGGAGCTTGCTTCCCATGTGTCCCTGGAAGTTCTGTATGTAGAGCCAATACCTGCCTCACTCCTTACCACCATCAAAGCACCACCTCCATCCCTTTAAACGTCCACACACCCTAGCCAAGTCTTTACAGAACTTCTCTATTCCCTTAACTTCTGTTAGTTCTCAGAAATAAAAAAAAAGGAAAGAAATAAAGGAACGAAGGAAGGAAGGGAAGAAAGAAGGTTAAAAAAAAAAGAGAAGAACTGAAAATAGAAAAGGAAGGACTTAGCCAGGCAGGCTAAGTGCATTGGCACTATCTATGTTGAAGTGATGCTCCCTCTATTGAAATAAGTAAAGATAGTATTTTTTTAAAATAGAAAGCCTGTTATCAGGAGTCGGGTGGTAGCGCAGCGGTTTAAGCGCATGTGGCGCAAAGCACAAGGACTGGCTTAAGGATCCCGGTTCAAGCCCCCAGCTCCCCACCTGCAGGGGGGTTGCTTCACCTGCAGGTGTCTATCTTTCTCTCCCCTTCTCTGTCTTCCCTTCCTCTCTCCATTTCTCTGTGTCCTATACAACAATGACTACAACAATAAAACAACAAGGGCAACAAAGGGAATAAATAAATAAATAAATAAATTTTTTTTTAAAGGAAAGCCCTGATATCAATTTATGCAAGTACAGTGTATATGTTCTTAACCTTAGGATATAAAAGTCCAGAAATTTAAATTATGAATCATCTACATTTAATCAAACTCACATAAAATATTCCCACCACTTTGACACTGTTACTAGCAGTTGTAATGATCCAGACTGAATGGATGGCAGAGAAATCTTGGAGTCACACCACGATTTTAAAATTTTGCTTTTGCTCACACACAGTTGAGGGCAAAAGACATACATGTGCTTTGGAGCTTTCTGGCTGGGCTGGCATTGTGACTAAGTTGTGAGGCCTCCAGAGACTGAATGTCTTCATCTGGCAATAACTTTCTGTGGCAGTTTTTTTTTTGTGAGCATTAGATGAGATCACCCATCTTGACATGGAGAGCAGTGTCTATAAACACTCAAATCAGCACTAGATATTTATATTATTTCTCTTCTCTGAATTTTAACTTCTGAGTGATAATACCAAAAAAATATATATAGAAAGATCAGATGAGGTACTCATGTGCAAGTGTACTGCTGTGTAGAAAGAACTATATAAATAATTGGCCTTTTTTTCTTGAATACTAGATTTGAAACATAGTATTGATAGCTTTGCTGCTTCATGGAAATTTCTCCTCAAATGGTTGAGTTCATTGCTTGTCTGATGTGATAGTAGGATCATGTTGGATAACACTTGACGTATTTAATTTAAAGTGAAAGATGTTAGACCAGACCTTTGAAATTAGCTCAAGGAATAAATTAGGACTTGAGAGAAGGGAAGGAAGAGGGAATAAGATACATTATGGTAAAGCTGCCATCATCTGAGAAAAAAAACAAAGGAGTCAGATGTGCAATGTACAGGAACATCCTTTTCTTTTCTATTTTTAAAATTTTATTTATAAAAAGGAAACATTAACAAAACTATAGGATAAGAGAGGTACAACTCCACACAGTTCCCACCACCAGAACTCCGTATCCCATCCCCTCCCCTGATAGCTTTCCTATTATTTAACCCTCTGGGAGTGTGGACCCAAGGTACTTGTGGGATGCAGAAGGTGGAAGGTCTTCTGTAATTGCTTCCCTGCTGAACATGGGCGTTGACAGGTTGATCCATACTCCCAGCCTGCCTCTTTCTTTCCCTAGTGGGGCGGGGTTCTGGGGAACCAGAGCTCTAGGACACATTGATGGGGTTGTCTGTCCAAGGAAGTCTGGTTGGCATCATGCTAGCATCTGGAACTTGGTGGCTGAAAAGAGAGTTAACATATAAAGCCAAACAAATTGTTGACTAATCATGAAACTAAAGGCTGGAATAGTGCACATGAAGAGTTGGGGGGGCATGTCCCATTTTGTAGATAGCTAGTAGGTATATTTTAGTTATATTCCAAAGGGCCTATGGCAAACTAGCTTTTAAAAAAAAATTTAATTAATTTATTTCCTTAATTAATTTATTGTTTTATTGTTGTAATTTTTGTTGTTGTTATTGATGTTGTCTTTGTTGGACATCAAACTTCCCTGACCTGAATAACAGGAAGGACATCAAGATTCAAGAGGCCCAGAGAGTACCAAACAGAATCAACCCAGACCTGAAGACACCAAGACACATCATAGTCACAATGAGAAAAAGTAATGATAAAGAAAGGATCCTAAAGGCTGCAAGAGAGAAACAAAAGGTCACGTACAAGGGAAAACCCATAAGATTATCTGCAGACTTCTCCACTCAAACTCTAAAAGCCAGAAGAGAATGGCAAGATATCTATCGAGCCCTGAATGAAAAAGGGTTTCAACCAAGGATAATATATCCTACTAGACTTTCATTCAAACTAGATTGAGGGATCAAATCCTTCTTAGACAAACAACAGTTAAAGGAGGCAACCATCACCAAACCGGCCCTGAAAGAGGTTCTTAATGACCTCTTGTAAACAAGAACATCACTATAATACTGGCAATGTATCAGAGCAAACAAAAAAAATTTTTTTTTTGAACAATGGCACTACAATACATTAAATCCATAATATCAATAAATTTCAATGGCTTAAACTCACCCATCAAAAGGCACAGAGCTGGGGGATGGATAAAACATAATCCAACCATATGCTGCTTGCAAGAATCCCATCTGTCACAACAAGATAAACACAGACTTAAAGTGAAAGGATGGAAAACTATCATACAGGCTAACGGACCACAAAAAAGGGCAGGAACAGCCATTCTCAACTCTGACACAATAGATTTTAAATTAAATAAAGTAATAAAAGATAGGCAAGGCCATTACATAATGATTAGAGAATCAATCAGCCAAGAAGACCTAACATTCATTAACATCTATGCACCCAATGAGGGAGCATCTAAATACGTCAAGCACTTACTGAAAGAATTTCAAAAATACATCAATAGTAATACAATAATAGTGGGAGACTTCAGTACCCCACTCTCACACTTAGACAGATCAACAAAGCAGAGAACCAACAAAGATACAAGAGAATTGAATGAAGAGATTGACAGACTAGACCTCTGGACATTTTCAGAGTCCTTCACCCAAAAAAACTGGAATACACCTTCTTTTCAAATCCACATAACACATACTCAAGCATAGACCACATGTTAGGCCACAAAGACAGCATCAATAAATTCAAGAACATTGAAATCATCCCAAGTAATCTTCTCAGACGACAGTGGAGTATAACTAACATTTAACAACAAACAGAAAATTATTAAAAGTCACAGAATTTGGAAACTAAACAACATACTCCTTAAGAACCACTGTGTCATGTTGGTATTCCATGAGGTTTGGTTTGGTCCCCTTCCCCCTATCTCTAGGAGATGGTGGTTTCACGAAGCCCACTTGTCCCCACCCCAAGGAACCCCTACAGAGTTCCAGAGATCTTGATGCAGCCAGGTGAGGAGAAGGATGCAGGAGAGAGCTGTGTGGTGATTAGTTTGTTTTAGTTCATGAATCATTGTTCATGAATAAAGAAATACAGCTTCCCAACCCAGCCGTGTGTCTTGGTCATCTCTGTTACCTGCCCATGAAGCCAGCCCAAAAACTAACAACAAATGGCACCCATGTGGACCTGACCTGCGCATCTCTCAGATAAGTGAAGACAATTTGGCTACCTATGTACTATGGCCTTCTCTTCTGCTTGTGAAGAGATCTCCAAAGGCCTCTGTCCTTTCTTCACGAGACTGTTTTGCTGTTTCTGGAACATTTACTTCTGGACCACTCTGTGGTTTCCGCCCAGCGCCAGCCCACAGGAGCCCAATGCCAGCCCGCATGAGCCGGCTTTCCGCCGCGTGACGCGGGGCATTGGCCATGGGCTCCCTTCACGCTACTCAGCCGACATGGCAGGGCCATGGGGCAGGGCCGTGGTGGCCTATCATGGCCACCACCCCGGGGCATCTTGGCCCATGCCTTCTGCATGGCTGGCCCGCCTGCCCTCATTCTATGAAGTCTGGACAGATCCCAGACCACCCAGAAACCACAGGCTCCCTGCTGAAACTGGGCCCCCTGGCCGAGATCCTCAGCTCTGGTCTGAAGGCAGACAAGCTGGAGTACGCAGAGATTCGTGCAGAGATTGCAATCTGAAATTCCTAGAAGTGGAGCTGCGTGAGAAGCCACCTCTGGATGGTTATCCCCCAACAACCACTAAGACAGTACAGATCTAAATTCGTGTTTAAAAATGACATGTCTTCGTAACAAAAGTTTCTCTCCTTGTGTATTAAAGACCATGTTTATGTGTGTGTTTAAAGTTTGGTAAACAGTAACTTTAAGGTTAAAAATGTATCTTTAAGGCTAAATTCTTACCAGACAAAGTTAAATGAAAAAGGTTTTCAATGTAATTCTCATAAAGATAAAATTAACTTACATTTAAAGTCTGAGGTAAAAATTAGTTAACAATCAATATATTTTAACTAAGTTAGTCTAAAAAAAAAAAAACCTGTGCACACCTACGGTGTATCTCCATCTTGAATGGGTGTAACAAAAGGTTAAATAGACTTGTTGATATGTAAAACTCTCAATTACCTTCTCTATTAGAAATGGTAGATTACACAATGGCTATGCTAATGATACACATGCCTAAGATTTTCTTTCCTTGATTCTTATGTCTACTTTTTCACATTCTATTGTTTAAACTTTAAACAACCTTAAAATCATTCTAAAAAAGACTTCTAATTGTAATAGAGTTATCAACTGTGATAAACTTCTAAACTGCTGCAAGTTTTGTTTCATAAGTAAGTGAATTGCAGCTGTCAAGTTCTCTACAGAAAAGCAGAATTCCAATGGCTGACATTCCCCATCAAGTCAGTCGTACAAAAATTCACCCCTAGGCAATTCTTCGGTGGACATCTGCTTTCGACTGGCACTCCTATTGGACTCACTGGTACACCTCGGACACTTTGCACAAAACTAGGTGATTCCCCTTATGCTGTTGGGTTTCTCAAAGACTGACTGCAGCCATGCCTTGGGACTCTAGGCCCTTCCCCGCCCCCATACTAGAAAATGCCTGTCGAGGCAAGTATGCCCCCAAGAGGCAGGAAATGTTTTTTTTAAGCTGATAAAGTTTTGCCCTCAGAGGCAAAAAATGGCCCCCTGAGGACTTTCCTTGACAGCACACTGGTTCTTGTTACCCGCTTACATGTTTCTCCATGTTTGTGCCAGTTTCTTTTTTGAAAATGCCTGTACGATATAGGTTTCTGTTCACCCAAACCCCTGATACTGTGGTCATTTAGTTGAAAAGAAAAGGGGGAATATGTTGGTATTCCATGAGGTTTGGTTTGGTCCCCTTCCCCCCATCTCTAAGAGATGGTGGTTTCACGCAGCCTGCTTGTCCTCGCCCCAAGGAACCCCTACAGAGTTCCAGAGTTCTTGGCGCAGCCAGGTGAGGAGAAGGATGCAGGAGAGAGCTGTGTGGTGATTAGTTTGGTTTAGTTTATGAATCATTGTTCGTGAATAATGAAATACAGCTTCCCGGCCCAGCCGTGTGTCTCTGGTCGTCTCTGTTACCTGCCCGTGAAGCCAACCCGAAAACTAACAACAGGGTCAGAGATTCACTCAAGCAGGAAATTCAAATGTTCCTGGAAACAAATGAAAATGAAGACACAACCTACCAAAATATTTGGGACACAGCTAAAGCAGTACTGAGAGGGAAACTTATAGCCATACAATCACATATTAAACACCAAGAAGAAGCTCAAATGAACGACCTTACTGCACACCTCAATGACTTAGAGGAAGAGGAACAAAGGAACCCTAAAGCAACCAGAAGGACAGAAATCACTAAAGTTAGAGCAGAAATAAACAACATCGAAAATAAAAGAACCATACAAAAGATCAATGAAGCCAATCTTTGAAAGATTAAACAAAATTGACAAACCCCTACCCAGAGTCACCAAACAAAAAAGAGAGAAGACTCAAATTATAGAATTGTAAACGATGGAGGAGATATCACAACTGACATCACAGAAATCCAGAGAATCCTGTGAAACTTCTATAAAGAACTATACGCCACCAAGCTAGAGAATCTGGAAGAAATGGGACAATTCCTAGAAGCATATGCCCTTCCAAAACTGAACCAAGAAGAACTACAAAATATAAATGCACTAATCACAGACAAAGAAATTGAAACCATTATTAAGAATCTCCCCAACAACAAAAGTCCTGGACCAGATGGCTTCACAAATGAATTCTACAAAACTTTCAGGAAACAGTTAGTACCCATACTTCTTAAGCTTTTCCATAAGATTGAAGAAACAGGAATACTCCCTAACACCTTCTATGAAGCCAATATCACCCTGATACCAAAAGCTGATAGGGACAGAACAAAAAAGGAAAACTACAGACCAATATCTCTGATGAACATAGATGCCAAAATATTAAACAAGATATTGGCCAAGTGGATACAGCAACATATCATAAAGATTGTTCATCACGACCAAGTGGGATTCATCCCAGCAATGCAAGGCTGGTTCAACATCTGTAAGTCAATCAATGTCATTCACCACATCAATAAAAGCAAAGCCAAAAACCACATGATTATCTCAATAGATGCAGAGAAAGCCTTTGACAAAATCCAACACCCATTCATGCTCAAAACTCTACAAAAAATGGGAATAGATGGGAAATTCCTCAAGATAGTGGCGTCTATATATAGCAAACCTACAGCCAACATCATACTCAATGGAGAGAAGCTGAAAGCATTCCCCCTCAGATTGGGGACTAGACAGGGCTGTCCACTGTCACTGTTATTCTTCAACATAGTATTGGAAGTTCTTGCCATAGCAATCAGGAAAGAGAGAGAAATCAAAGGAATACAGATTGGAAGGGAAGAAGTCAAGCTCTCACTATTTGCAGATGATATGATAGTATACATAGAAAAACCTAAAGAACCCAGCAGAAAACTACTGGAAGTTATTAGGCAATATAGCAAGGTATCAGGCTACAAAATCAATGTACAAATATCAGTGGCATTTCTTTATGCAAACACTAAATCTGTAAACATCTATAGTATGGATTGATTCTCTTATCTACCTTTGTTTCTCCAAATCTAATATTAACTATGGTTAGATCTGGTCTGTATGTTTCCTGGGTTTCTGATACAAGATTCCAGGCTTATATTTTATCTATTCTATTAAAAGTATGCTATTGTGAAGGTTTCTCCCATCCATCATTTTCAACATAGTTTTGATCCTTTCTAAAAAGAGTTTGTGACAAAAAGAATTGACTTTTAGGTAATCCAAATTTAATTAGAAACACTGGACAGTAAAATTTGATTGGCTTTCCTTTATAAGAGACGATCTTTCCTATTCTTTCTGCAACTGATTCTCTTCCTTCCTTAGTACACCCCCCCATTGTCAAATCCTGAGGCTAAATTCCCAGAGCTTTCAATTTTTTTTTTTTTGGAGGTAGCATGTGGCTTTGGACAGTAACATAGACATCTAATTACCAGGCACTCTAATAAACTAATCACTGATGAAGTGGGGCATTAGAGTCCCCTTCTCTGAAAGCTCTTTTTGTGTGTCACGTGCCCAGATATGGAGAGTCCTGCACACACATAGTCTCCCCAAAGAAGGGTAAACATGAGGGTTTCCTTGGAGATGGTGTTTGAATACTTGCTTTTCCCACTTTTGTCCAGAGAGGCAACTTGCTAGAATGTTATGCAGGGCTAGCCTCCTGGTTATCTAATAAGAAAAAAATGTTCTCCAGACTGTTACTATGGGGAAGTACTAGACGTATTTTTCAAATGACTCAAGTTATGTTACTTCCACATTAATAATTTCTATAAGGTGGGAAAAATATACATTTGACTTGGAATTAGCCACCCTTTTTTCTTTCTTTTTTCTTTTTTAAAATTGAAGATGTGTTGTTTCGTAATCCATTTGTCCCAGGGGTCCAATTTCACACATCCCTGTGCTGTGTTAGCACACTTTGCCTACCTCCAAAATATCACTCTCCCTCCACCACATATTTTCCTTTAAGCAAAAAAGTAAACTGTTTCATAATTTATTTATAGAGAACTAGTAAAAATTACTAGTTAATACCCTAACCCCAAACCCTCTAGTAAATGGTTCTGAATGACAGACTTCTTTCTTTGACATAAAAACCTGAGTGGGTTTATTGAGCCTGTAGGACAAGAACTCTGTCTCATAAAACTTTCCTAGAGTCTGGAAGCCTAATTTTGAAGAATTCAGATACCTTCTTAGTGTTACAAGGCAGTTTTTACCCTGGTTAGCGGCAGATATTTTTCAATCTCTTAGGGCTTGATGAGAAAACAACATAAGATACTATGAAGCTTTTATGAGTTGTTTCATATACTATTTCATAAATCTTTATAAAAGACAATATAAAAACATTATTTTGAAAGAAAAGAGGGACCTGAAAGAATACAGTCCTATAATGTGAGCAATATATAGTAGGAAGCCGCATAGGTCTTACTTTTGTCTAGAATTTAAACTTTGCAGCATATGCAATCCCCAAGAAAAGTTCAGGATAGAATTTTTTTTTGCCTCCAGGGTTATTGCTGGGGCTCAGTGCCTGCGCTATGAGTCCACTGCTCCTGGAAGCTATTTTTTCCCTTTTGTTGCCCTTGTTGTTTATCATTGTTGTTGCCGTTATTATTGTTATTGCTGTCATTGTTGCTGGATAGGACAGATAGAAATGGAGAGAGGAGGGGAAGACAGAGAGGGAGAGAGAAAGATAGACACCTGCAGATCTGCTTCACCTGTGAAGTGAAATCCCCCCAGTAGGTGGGGAGTCGGGGGATCAAACCGGGTTCCTTACGCAGGTCCGTGAGCTTTGCGCCATGTGCGCTTAAACCACTGCGCTACTGCCTGGCCCCCCAGGATAGAATTTTGAAAGTGTGGTTAAAATGGACTACCAGGTAAAGAGGCCAAAAGAAGGTAAGATTAAAATAGAACTCTTGATAGTGCTAACACAAAGAAGAAATAACTTCAGCAAAAGCAATGTTGAGGTTAGATATTGATTAAACACAGAGGTAACCAGTAACAGGGTTGTGTATGGATCTTGCAGTCTGTGGGAACAATGACTCCGGATAATGTGATGTGGTTTGTGGGGGGAGGTGGGAGTCTAGATAAGTGGCTCATAATGTAACCCCCTCCCAGTGTACATGTGGTACATGGTGCATGGTCACATAGTACATAGTTCATGTACTATGGTGCTTGTGTTTTCACTGTGCACCAAGCCATTTCTTAGTGATGTCCTTTATTACATCCTCATTAGCCTTTCCAGGATAACATCTTGATGGGGTGACCTTGTGAGGTATGTCAGGTTCTTTCCTCTGAAGATGTCACACCAAAGCTCTTCTAGTTTACTTATTACTCATCAATTTATAGTAGAAGCTGACTCTCCTGCAGCCTAAGTAGACAGAAATGAGGCAGAAGACTCCTTTTAATATCTAGGCAGATTAGATTAGATGTCACTTTAGGGATATAAATTAAAGCTCTAGGGAGTCAGGCGGTGGCGCAGTGGGTTAAGCGCACGTGGCGCAAAGTGCAGGGACCGGCATAAGGATCCCGGTTCGAGCCCTCGGCTCCCCACCTGCAGGGGAGTCGCTTCACGGGCGGTGAAGCAGGTCTGCAGGTGTCTATCTTTCTCTCCCCTCTCTCTCTGTCTTCCCCTCCTCTCTCCATTTCTCTCTGTCCTATCCAACAGCAAAGCAACTCAACAATGGCAATAATAACCGCAATGAGGCTGCAACAACTAGGGCAACAAAAAGGGGGAAAAATGGCCTCCAGGAGCGGTGGATTCATGGTGCAGGCACCGAGCCCAGCAATAACCCTGGAGGGGAAAAAAAATTAATTAATTAATTAAAGCTCTAGAAATAGGTAAACTGTGGATGCCTTGACTAGGAGGGCTATATTTATCTTTTTTTTTTTTTTTGCTTTCACATCACATTGATGTTGTCATTTGTCCATTATGATCACTAAAGAAATAAGAATATAACAGTAATAAATTATTTTTTTGTTTCTTTATTGGGGGCTTAATGGTTTACAATCAACAGTAAAATACAATAGTTTGTATATACATAACATTTCCACATAACAATACAACTTGTACTAGGTCCTCCTCTGCCATCATGTTAGAGGATCTGAACCCTTCCCCCTACCCCAGAGTCTTTTACTTTGGTGCAACACACCAACTCCAGTCCAACTTATGCTTAGAGTTTTCCCTTCTGTTCTTGTTTTTCAACTTCTGTCTATGAGTGAGGTCATCCCATATTTATCCTTTTGTTTCTGACTTATCTCACTTAACACGATATCTTCGAGCTCCGTCCAAGATGGGGTAAAGAAAGTGAATTTACCATGAACCTGAGACTTTGGAGCCTCAGGAATAAGAGTCTCCTTGCATAACCACTATCCTATCAACACCCGTTTATATTTCTCAGTTTTCCCTATAAAAATTCAACCCCCCTCTAGGTCCTCCTCTGCATTCATGTTACAGAACCTGTTTGGTGCAATACACCAGACCCACTCCAAGTTCTGCTTTGTGTTTATTGTTGAACTTTTTTTTTTGTAATTGGATTCGTTTCATTGGAGATGCCTTTAACATTTAGATGGAAAAGAGTTCTGACAATGTTTTCCTCTAAGTATTTGATGATTTCTGGTCTAACACCCAAAGGGTGTTGAAGTCCCCTACTATTACTGTGTTGCTGTTATTATATTGCTATAGCCCTTTCAGTAGATGTTTGATGTATTTAGATGACCAGTGGAAAACTGACTTTGAATTAGAGCAAGCTTGAAGAGTAAAATGAATGTGGATAGAACTGGGTGGTAGCTCACTCAGAGAGCACACTTGCTACCATGCAATGAGGACTGGAGTTCAAGCCCCCATTCTGGTCCTGACCTGCAGGGTGTGTATGTGTGTATGTGTGTTGGGGGGGAGGTCGATGAAGCTTCATAAGTGGTGGGTAGTGCTGCAGGTGCCTATTCTTCTCTGTCTCTATCTCTGTCTCTGTCTCTCTCTCTTTCAATCTTAGCCTCTGTCAGAAAGAAAGAAAAAGGTAAAAGTGGCTGTCAGAGTAGGCACTGATCCCCAGAGACAACCCTGGTGACTAAAGAGAATTGTCTTAGGAGCTAAGGAGCTCCAATATTCAAAAACTGGTTTTGTGTTGATATGTGTGTGATTTGTGCAAGGTAACTATACTGTTGACCTGAGCTAATCCAAGCAGAATGGTTTCTTGGATTAAACAGTACACAAAAGTTATCAGCACTTCACATAATGTCTGTGTCATAAAGAGTGAACGCTGCATATTAGTTTCTTTCCCTTTTGTGTTAGCAAAATTAGCACAAGCTAATTTTTTGTTGTTTTGATAATTATTATTTTTAAATTTTTCCCTTTTGTTGCCCTTGTTTATTGTTGTTGTTATTATTAGTGTTGTTATTGCTGTTGTTACTGGATTGGACAGAGAGAGGAGGGGATGACAGACGGGGAAAGACAGACACCTGTAGACCTGCTTCACTGCAGCTGGGGAGCCGGGAGCTCAAACCGGGATCCCGATGGCGGTCCGTGTGCTTTCCTGCCACGTGCACTTAACCTGCTGCACCACCACTAGGCTCCCATGCTTTGATAATTAGTAACTGTATTCTCTTAATATATATATATATATATAGACATTATGAATTTCTTTGTATGCATGTGTGTTTCATCTCTTGTCCTATTTTAGGAATTAGCCATTTCTTCAAGGAACTATTGGTACCAGAAACAAACATATGGGTGCTAGAAGTGGCTATATCTATTATTATCACTTTAATGCATTTAAATTGAGAAGGTAATTCAGAGAGTACACATTTACCCCACAAATTTCACTATAATTAGCATATTGTGTTCCTGTGAGACAGTCAGTGAAATTAATGAACCGATATTAGTACATTGTTAACTGAAGTTGATATTTTGTTCAAACTTCCTTAGTTTTTACTTCATGTCCTATTTCTGGTCCTGGGTTCATTCAAAATACTACATTACTTTTAATGCTCAGGTCTCTTTGGTCCTCTTACCTGTGGCACTTTCACAGATGGACTGGTGTTGATGGCATTGATGATTCTGAGTGCTACTGGCACTTTGTAAGGATATTTTGTAAGGATATCCTGTAGTGGCATCTGTTTGATATTCTTCTCATGATTGAGCTATTGCTATTTATGATATTGGGTGTAGGGAGTGGGTATATCCAGAGAGGAAGTGGCATCCTCACAAAGGCTTTATTGTCATCACAAGTTATCACTGTTGATGGTCACATGGTTAAGGCAGTACTTGCCATTTTTTTCATCTTGTGAATTTGCTCTGTTTTCGTCTATTTTTACCCTGTACTCTTCAGAAGGATTGCTGTGGGGTTGTACTAAGAAGTGAGGTCTTTTGCTCATTGTTTGGAATTCTGTGTATGGGGTCACTAATCAGCTTTTTTGACTAATCTATTTTACAGTGCTAGAAATGAACTGCCTGTATACTTAGCTTGTGGGTCTGGTGAGCTGCACACACACACACACACACACACACACACACACACACACACACACACCTGGACTAATATTGTAAATATATGCTAAATTGATTTTAAGAAAATAAAATGCAAATATAGAAGTAAAGTACCTGTTTATATTGGATAAGTTTCAATTAAGCAATACATATTTCCTAAGTTATTAAGTATATAGAACAAGTGTAGTATATAGAACAAGTGTAGTATATAGAAACTAAGCATAGTTTCAGTATAATTTCTTTCATTTCCCAGCTATCAAATGTGGAGTAAAAGAATTAGGTACCATTGTGTTTTTTACTTGAACAACTATTCCTTAAATATCACTATTTCTGTAAATATATCATTACAAAATTTAATATGTACCATTACAATGTATCATTACAAAATATCACTACTAATTAAAAATTGCTTTTCATTTTTAATCTGTATCCTAATTTCTACATTGTGAATTTTCTGATGCTTGAGCAGGAAAAATTAGTCTTTGATCTTATTTTAAATAATTACTGTCCACTGAAACACATGAGGCAAACCTGACACACTGTGAAGTCGCATTTCCCAGAATAATTACTAGGTTGCTTCTTAATAAATGGCAGAGCTGTGCAGCATCACATTTAGTATGAAAATACATTGAAGCAGAGAGGAGTTTAAGGTTAAAAGGAAAAACAAAATACTCCCTAGGGTTTTAATCACTAATTACAGGTCTATAAATAACCGTTTCTTGGATTCAGAAACCATTTGGTCTCCTGGATATGATTTAGCTTGGCATCTGGACTTGCCAATTTTATTCTCCTCTTCCCTCTGTGAACTGCTTGAAATGACTGGAGAGGTCAGACATGAAGACAGGTGGTGAAAATGTTCAGGGAAAAAATACAAAAAAGTAATTGTCTGGATTTGCCAGTAGTTCTAGTTAATGACCTAAAGGAATTGACCCAGTACTATATTTAGATTTTGCAAGAAGGTATACTATAACATGTTGTTTACAGGATCTCATTTTTTCTAAGTAACATTGTATTTCCATTGAAAAGTTGTATACTGATTTGCTATAGCACCAGGTGCATTCAGTGTATAAGAAAATTACAATTAGTTGATGAGAAATACCGAAAAAAAAAAAAAAAGCCAAACAGTGAGATGTAATTATTTTCTCTCCTTTTTGAACAAAGATTTCTATGCATTTCAAAGTCAGCAAAAACTCTATAGTTTCTGTGATAACAATCATGAATTCTTTTGGATAAAGTTATTTTTTTTAAATTACATTTGTGTAATCAGAATAAAGCCTTCTATGGTTATGCAGCTATATCTGTACTCTGTTTCATAAATCATCAGTCTGTGTAATTTAGGATTTTTCCTATTTTCAAGAACCTGATGGCTCTAGGATTATTATCGATTTTCAAATTTGTGAAGGAAAATTAATACCCATATGCTAGTTCTATCACCTATTCTGATAGAATCTAAATACATGTAAAATATAACTAGATTGGTTTCCAGGCACTTTCTGAAGCATAAGAAAATGTAGTCATGTTACTTCAAAGGGATAGATGGCTGAATGTGAGTTAAAAGTTTCTCAACAATCAGAAAATAATACATTTACTTTCCTTCATAAAGTTTCTCTCCCTTTTCTAGTTGCTCAATCATATATTCATGCATATTTTTTGAAAATGGAGCAGAAATTTTCTTTCCTTATTTTTACATTATTTAATGTGCTCAGAGATATTGAGAGGTTTGATTCAAAGCTTTTATCTAAGTCCAGTAATTTTGTAGTTTAATTCAGGACTCATCTTACCCCAGATCCTCGTACTACAATACTGAGAACTTCATAGTAGTGGTGGCAGAGTGATTTTCCAGAATATCTGTTTTATTTTTTTGATCATTGGCTATTATTCCCAGTGATTTCCTTTTCCCAACACACTCTGGACTTTAAGTTCTACAAAAACTGTGGAAAACATATTTCTCAAGGTAAGGTATATTTACTAGGCTTCCTATATTAGGAAAAAAAACCAATGTGACAGTGTTTGCAACGCCTTTCGAGAGAAAATCAGAGAGGGTGCTTATGGGGGGGGTCTAGGTAAAAACTCTTTGGGGTGGGTTTTCTAAGGAAAGAAGTTAGTTGAGAGTAGACACAGTTTATAGCATAGTAATTTTGGATTGGAGGAAATGTCAAGGTGATAGTATTTTTTTTTTATTTTTATTTTTAATTTTTTTATTTTTTATTTAAGAAAGGATTAATTAACAAAACCATAGGGTAGGAGGGGTACAACTCCACACAATTCCCACCGCTCAATCTCCATATCCCACCCCCTCCCCCTATAGCTTTCCCATTCTCTATCCCTCTGGGAGCATGGACCCAGGGTCATTGAGGGTTGCAGAAGGTAGAAGGTCTGGCTTCTGTAATTGCTTCCTCGCTGAACATGGGCGTTGACTGGTCGGTCCATACTCCCAGTCTGCCTCTCTCTTTCCCTAGTAGGATGGGTCTCTGGGGAAGCTGAGCTCCAGGACACATTGGTGGTGTCTTCAATCCAGGGAAGGTGATAGTATTGACACTATTGGCTTTAATGAATAGGCAATTTAGTTGGTTTCACAGTATTACATTTAGGAGCTGGTGTTTATCAAGTAATTAGCTGAGTCGTGCTACGTTTGTCCTTACTAGTGTTTAATGAAGGGAGAAGAAAATATGCTTGACCTCAGGATTGTCTAACACAAGGACAACTGACAATATGCACACATGTACAATATAGACACTTCATTTCTTCCATTACCAGTACTGCTGTAGTTTAATCATCATCTTCTTACCTGGTGTACTTTAGTAACTTCAAAATTCTTTTTACTTTTCTTCTTCTTCTTCTCCTCCTCCTCCTTTCTTCTTCCTCTTCTGCTTCTTCTTCTTCTTCCTCTTCTGCTTCTTCTTCTTCCTTTTCTGCTTCTTCTTCTTCCTCTTCTGCTTCTTCTTTTCCCTCTTTTTCTCCTTTCTCTTCTCCTCCTCCTTCTCTCTTCTTCTTCTCCTCCTCTTCCTCCTCCTCCCCCTCCTCCTCCTCTTCCTCCTCTTCCTCCTCATTTTCCTCTTCCTTCTCCTTCTCCTCTTTCTTCTTCACCAGAGCACTGTTCAGCTCTGGCTTGGTGGTGCAGGGGAATGAACCTGGGAATTTGGAGCCCTAGGCATGAGAGTCTTTTTGCATAACATTATGCTATCTACTCCTGCCCTTTACTTTTATTCTTCTAAAATCTATTCTCAGTGTTGTATGCCAACTATCATTTTTTTGTCCTCTACTTAAAGCTGTTTTAGAGTTTCTCAAGCAAGTGGCATCTATTGCCAGTGACTAAGAGTAGAAGAAGTCTGAGCACTTCTTTTTTAAGTTTTAAAAACTCAATTAATTAATTATTGAATAGAGACAGAGAGAAATTGAGAGAAGAGGGGAAGATAAGGAGAGAGACAGAGAGACATTTGCAGCAACTGCTTCACCCCTTGTGAAGCTTTCTTCCGGCAGGTGGGGACCAGGGGCTTGAACCAGCATCCTTGCACTGCGATGTGTGCACTTAACCAGGTGTTTCACTACCTGGTCCCAAGTCTCAGCACTTCTACCCACTATATTCAAGTGCCAAGAGTTTAAAAAAACAAAATTAAAAACAGCGCAGCTTAGTTCTGGATGGAGCAGTGCTTACTGAGAGAAAAGATAGAGTGAGACTAGCTTCAGTACTCGGTATTGGTCTCCTCTCCCATGATCCAAGGGTCACTTCTGTAGCCAACAGAAGACAATTGAAGCCATGCCATTGAGCCCAGTGCTAACTCTGGAGGCAAAAATTAAATTCAGAAAAAATGTTTGTAGGATCTTAGGAAAACACTCTTCTACATTTCAGGTGCAATTGTATGTTGTACAATTTGGTGACAACCATTAGAAATGTGAATGCTCTTTGTTATAGCATTTTGGGGGGTATATAAAATAAGTAGATTTATTAGGTTTTTAAAAACCACAGTAATTGGGATAATAGGTAAAGGAGGGAAAGATTTGAAAATCTAACCAGCTGACATACAACACGAGTTACTTTCTGTAATAAGGACATTCTCTAGCCATCATCTTCCAGGATGCTTGGATTCTAGGAGATGGGAGCAAGCCAGAGAAGGAATTGGCAGGAACTTAAGAGATGATGTAGCATTTTAAAATCTAGGTATTTATTCTACACATATACTTGCACTAAGATATTTCTTGTGCTGAAAGAGTTAGCTTGGCAAATTGGAGATGGATTTATTTATTAATTTATTGCTACCACAGTTATCGCTGGAGGTTGGTGCTTGCATGATGAATCCACTGCACCCTGTGGCCACCCCCCCTTTTCATTTTGTATGTTTTTTTATAGGACAGAGAACAAGTGAGAAGGGAGGTTTGATAGGAAGAAAGAAATATACTTGCAGCACTTCCTTACCATTTGTGGAGCATCACCCCTTAACCCGGTCCTTGCATATGGTAACCCCTTTGAACCCGGGTCCTTGCATATGGTAACATGTGCACTTAAACTGGTGTGTTACACCTAGTCTTGCAACAGCTTTCTTAGTTCTTAGATGGTTGATTTTCTGTAGCTGGACCCTGACAGCTTCACTGAAAACTTAAAGGCTGACTAATTCCTTGCACTGACTCCAGATTTTCCTTAGTGATGAAGCTGCTTTATCCACTTGGGGCACTCACTGAACAATAACTTTCCTTCTGGAAACCTGACCATGTGGGGGTGTGGGAGGGTGGGAATGGGAAGACTTTGTGGCTAGTCTCCAGTGTAAACATTAATGCTGACTCATTAGTGAGATCCCTCGGGTTTACTGCACATGAGTAACCACACACTTTGCTACTAAGGGATGGCACACATGCTGCATGTCATCTCACAGGAGGACTAGTCACAGGGAGCCTTTGCATGGATTTCTTCTGGCTCAACATGCAGAGGCTCTCCCCACCGCACACATTGATCCTTTCATACAAGCTTTTGTTCTAATAAACCCTAGTTGTGAGTACAACTACATTATAAGACCTGAATGTTCTCCTAAGTGAGTCAGCAAACACATGTTTGGTCTTGGAGAACTGTGAAATATAATTACAAATTACTTTCTCAGGAAAATATTATAGCAAACTAGGTGACCATGAATAGAGGGCCAGTTAGGGCACACACATCAAAAGGAATACTGTGTGGCCTTCCTGTATGAAACACTTCTGATAGGAAATATTGACAACATATTGTATGAATGGATAATCCAGAGTTCAGAGTTGTTTGCTTAACTTCAATGCTGCCTCTCTCTCTCTCTCTCTCTCTCTCTCTCTCTCTCTCTATGTCTCTATCTCTCCCTCTGTCTTCTCCCTCCTCTCCCTCTCTCCCTCTTACACTGTCTCCCTCTTCACACCACCCCACACACTCAAATATATAGAACATTGCTGAAAATATGTTAGATAATTTGATGATAATGAACACTTCCAAGGAAAGTACTTGGTGACTGAAAGGAAACAAAGAAAAGAGAGTCTATCTAGCACTAATATATTGACCACTAGTAACCTGTAGTTATTTAAAATTAACTTAATAAATAAAATTGAAATTTCAGCTCTTCGGTTATACTAGTTACATTCAGGGCTTATTGGACAGTACAGATATAGAACTTTTCCATCACTGCAGAATGATGTTTTAGGTACCACTGATCTATGTTCTTCTTCTTCTTCTTCTTCTTCTTTTTTTTTTTTGGTAACTAGTGCTTATACTCTTTTATTTTTGAAAAAAATAATTAAAACAAAACAAAATATTAATTTAGGGAATGTAGTGTTGATGAATGTTGATAAACTCTCTACTAGCAGATTGCTCTGAGAATCTTCACAAATAAAGTCAGGTAACCTGTTTGTGTGGTAGCAGCTTACACTGACCCAAGGTACATAAAATAAACATCAATTGAAATTCTTAGTACCTATTTATAAAAACCAATATTCAGTGTTGGAACTGAAGCCAAGTGTAGATCTTAGAGAGCCAAGCAAATTCACTAAGGAGAGTAAAAAGGAGCTCAGAGAAGATGGCCTCCATCCTCTACTACTAACTCCAGCAGTTCATGCTTGGAGGCATTTGGCTAGCTTCAGCCTGCTACTATGCAGAGTAAAGCAGACCTGCGTACTGTTCCTCCCTCCACTCTTTCTCCCTACCTTGTAAAAAATGTTCTCATGATTTCATATCTAGAGAGAAAGTCTACTCAATTTTATTTATTTAAAACATTTTCTTTAAAATATTAATATATTTATTTTGAATAGAGACAGAGATCGAGAGGGATTAGGGAGGCAGAGAGGGGGAAAGAGAGACATTTGAAGTACTGCTTCACCACTTGTGAAGCTTCTATCCTGCAGGTGGGGACAAGGGGGCTTGACCCTGGGTCCTTGTGCATGGAATATGTGTGCTTAATCAGGCTTGCCACCGTCTGATCCCCTAGTCAATTTTATATACTTCCATTGAAAGATTTCAGAATTGAGACTCAGTATTTCACAATTCAGCTCAATATTTATTAAGTACTTCTGAATAATAACTCTTTCCCTTTGAGGTCCTGATGATCTATGATGGAAGATGGAAAAAAGGCACAGATTATGTTGTCATAATAGGGCCAGTGTGAAGGTTTGTTTAAGGTAGCAGGGCATGCAAGAAGATTGCCTGATCTAGTTGGTAATGATGCTTAAGACACTCTGACTTGCTCAGTGTGAAAGACAGTGATTATTTTTGTAAAATGTTTTAATTAAGTTGTAGCTGTAGAATCCAGACTGTAGAGAACCAAGGGATAGTTTTGGGATGGCTATTTGAACCCAAGTGTTTATCTCAGGGCTCTCTTGGTGAATGTAGAGGAAAAAAGAAATGGCCAATAGAGCTAAATGATACATAGAGGACAAGTAAGATACGAACTGAAGGGACTGGGCGTTGGCACACCTGATTAAACACACATGATACAGTACATAAGACACAAATTCAAGCTTTCAGTTCCCATCTGTGGTGGGCAGCAGTTTCATAGAGTGTTGTTATAGCAAAATGGATTTAGAAAATGAAAAAAAAAAAAGTGTGGTAGACTGATACTAAAAAAAACTGCTCTCACAAGAAGTAAAAGTTAAAAATTTGGCTTAAGGGGAGTTGAGCGGTAGCGCAGCGGGTTAAGCGCATGTGGCACAAAGCACAAGAACCTGTGTAAGGATTCCGGTTTGAGCCCCTGGCTCCCCACCTGCAGGGGAGTCACTTCACAGGCAGTGAAGCAGGTCTGCAGGTGTCTTATCTTTCTCTCCCCCTCTCTGTCTTCCCCTCCTCTCTCCATTTCTGTCTGTCCTATCTAATGACGATGACATCAATAACAGCTACAACAATAAAAGAACAAGGGCAACAAAAGGGAATAAATAAATAAATAAATAAATAAATAATAAATACAAAATATAGCTTAAGTAAAAAATCTTAGCTACAACAGATAGCTAGTTCTTCTGTGGTTACTTTCCCCTGCCCACTCCCCCCCCCACCCCTTTCTTCTTTTCTTGCTCTCTCTAGGTAGTAAGAAACTTTCTGTGTGGGGGTGCCAGTCAGAGTGTAACATGCCATGTACCTGCCATATATATAACCATATATATAACCATATACTTTTGAAGAACAGAAAAATATATAAAATAAAAAGTCTGCCTTTGGTCAGAGTCCAGAATTTGGTGAATACCCTCTGAGCCTGCTGGCATCAATAATCCTGCTTTCTGCTGACAGCCTCAGTTGTTCAGACTCTCCTTTCCTGTAATTGTGAAGCAGTGCTGCAGGTGTCTCTCTTTCTCTTTCCGTTTCCATCTCCCGCTTCCTTTTAAAATTTTCTCTGCCTCTATGCAAAATAAATAAGTAAATAATTTTTTTTAAAAAGATAAAACTGAAGCTCTCTGACGTCCTTAGTATGGAAGGTAGTGATTACTATCGTAAAAGAAGTTTTAATCAAGTTGTAGCTATAGAATCCAGACTGCAGAGAACCAAGGAATAGTTTTGGATGAAGAAGGAAAAATGAATATATTCATACATCACTTACTCTTGTTTTAGTCAAAGATGAACTTCAGACTGATGATGATCCCAGTAGGCTATAAAATATTGCCTGTTTGGAAGTAATACGTTCTGTCTAGCTTTGTGTAAGCATACTCTTTTATGCTTGCATGACAATAAAATTGCCTAATGATACGTTTCTCCTTGTTGTTAAGCAGTGCTTGACAGAAGTTAAGAGGTAAAAATCAAAGACAAAATTGTTTAGAATATGAAAAGATTTTATAAAATATATGTCAGGCTAAATACTGCTGGGTTGTCAGAAATGTTATGATGCATTTTCACATAGAAACACATAGTATAAAATACGTTATGACTTTTCCAACAGCCCAATACACTTTTCTCTCTACCTACAACTATTTCTTGAGTTTATTATAGTGACTGAAAAGACACCAACAGAGTAAATGGTAGGAAGACAAATGGAAATAGGTAGATTAATGACAATGTAATTTAAACAACTAGATCTACTTATGTTTGAAACTTTCAGATAGTAAATTATCTACTTTTACATACATTTTGTAACTTGAAATTTTTGATTAGTAAAGACATTACTAGGGCTAATGGAAGTATGATTCTTTTTTATAGTGTATATACTTACACACACACGCGTATTAGCAGGAAGAAAGATCAACTAAGAGGGAAGTACTGCTGTGGTCTAAGACAGTAACAAAGGTGAACAAGTGATTAAACAAGGTTCTTCAGAGGATACTAGTTGGTGAAATCAAAAACTTGAGTGAAATGATAACTTATAAGAATTTTTATAGCATGTTAAGATGAAAACTTAAAAACATGCAGAAAATACTCTGTTAATCTAATGAAATTTCTCTTTGATCTTTTAAAGCATGAACACTGCTATATGGTCTCAAAAACCAAACTACCTCAATAAAAGAATATTAAAAAAAGAAAAATAGACTTGAATGGCTGTTAAAATGTTATATTGCCTATAGTCTTCTAAGTAACCATGCCTATATTTCAATTATTATCTCCCCTACAGAATGTGGATAGTTAAAGACATTGTGAGCCTAGGTCTATTGAGAGCTATCACTTTGTAGCAGAGCATGATAGAGAAGGTTAATTTTTCTCCTCCTCTCCTCTCCTCTCCTCTCCTCTCCTCTCCTCTCCTCTCTTCTCCTCTCTTCTCCTCTCCTCTCCTCTTCTCTTCTCTCTCTCTTTTTTTTCCCCTCCTGCACTTGTGAAGCAACCCCTTGCAGGTGGGGAACCCAGGGCTCTAACCAGGATCCTTGCTCTGGTACTTGTGCTTTCTCCTATGTGTGCTTAGCCCTGTGTGCTACTGCCCAGGCCTCCTACAGGTCAATATTTTATAGATCCCACCTTGGTTCTTGTCCTTGCCTTTCACTCTATCTGAATTCTTTGTTCTATTTATAGTGTCTATCTTTGCTTTCCTGAGATTAATTTCTGGAAATATGTATATTTATCATGCCTAATTTGGTAAGTGGCTGATACATTTTTCTGGTTTCTCAGTAATCCATCATTGCCTCCTCTTCCTGAGCTCACAAGGACACTTTATTCTTCCAACCATCACATTATTGAGGGATTAATGATTTACACTACAGTTGTTGACACATAGGTACAACGTCTCGTCTCTCCATGATTATGTGTCTGTAAGAAACTGTCTCCTGTTGGTATGCATGAGACCCCTTCTGTTTCATTTGGTTTAAATCCCCCCTATTAACACTATTCTATTTACATAACCACTTCATTCTATTTACATAACCGCTGTTAACAAGCACCACTCTCCCTCCAGGGCATTAGTGGTTCAGTGGTAGAATTCTCGCCTGCTCCACCCCCTCTCCTTGTCACACCCTGATCCTCTCCTTGTCACACTCTGATTTTCACCAGTCACTTTTCTCTCCACCCTCTCTATGTCACATCCTGTTTCCACCCTACTTGGCAAGTATGTATAAAGACAGCATTGTGAGTTTTAGGGTATCTTTAGTTTAGCTTAGCTCAGCTTAGATTGTGTTGTGTCCTGCATGAATAAAGAGATACTGCCTACAGCTCAACCATGAGTCCCTGGTTGTCTGTTACCCACCCGTGCCCATGAAGCCAGCCCGGTGAAAACAACAGTCTCCCCCAACCTATGTCCTTTTCCACCATTGCCTACCAGGATTACCCTGATCCCTCCCTTTTAATTCTTCCCAAAACCCTTTGGTTTGTTGCAACACACCACACTCAGTCCAAGTTTCACCTTATGATTTCCCTTACTGACCTTTATTCTTACAACTATGAGTGAGATCATTTGGTATTTGTCTTTCTCCTTCTGGCTTATCTGATTTAACATGGTGCCTTCAGGTTGTGTCCCAGGATATTTCAAAGGAGAGGACTTAATCATTTTTAGCAGCTGGTATATGTATGTGTATATGAATTTATATATGTATTTCTATATCACAACTTTCTTAGCCAGTCATCTGTTTTTGGGCATCTGGATTGTTTCCAAGTTTAAGCCATTAGAAATTCTGTTGCTTTGAAAACAGGTGTGTGTAGGTCTCTTCACGTAGGTGTCTTTGATTCCTTTGGCTATATCTCTAGAAGAGGAATTGCCAGTTCATAGGATAGGTCCATTTCTAGAGTTCTGATGAGTCCTCAAACTGTTGTTTTCTTAATTTGTATTTGTAAAATGTAAATATTGACAAGACCATAGGATGAGAGGGGTACAATTCCACACAATTCCCACCATCAGAACTCCATGTCCCATCCCCTCCCTTGATAGCTTCCTATTCTTTATCCCTCTGGGAGTATGGGCCCAGGATCATTATGGGGTGCAGAAGGTGGAAGGTCTGTTTTCTATAGGGACTGGAGCAACTTAACATTTCCATCAGCATTGTAGGAGAGTTATCATATGGACTCTTTGAACCCTGGCCTTATGTGACTCTCTCAGTATGGAGCAGAAAGTGACATACAATCCTGATTCATTTACTTTGTTCAGTTGATGTGAATTTTCAGCTATGTCATTTGTATCCTGTGTCTCAAATTCCTTTTCTATGGTGAGATTAAACAATAATTTTCTGTTGATCAGACATCTATAAACAATTTTTCTGAAACATAGGCTATACTAAAAACTCCTTTAGAATCTAAAAGAACCTTCTCTGTGGCTTATTCCTTCAGCTGTACACTGGATCCCAATTCCTTTCTCCTTGAGGGGCTTGCATCCTCTTAAGTGCCCTTTGTCGCTTGAATATCACCCTGCCATCTGTTTCTTGTCAGCATTTAGTCTTATGTAGGCACTGCCTTATTTTTAATTTTGACCTGATATTTTCCTTTAGGAGTCATTTTGTCTTGTTTTTCCCTCAAAGACTTATCCACACTTATCATCTCGGTTGTAATTTTCTTACTCTTACAGTTCTCTGAACTTATCACTCCAAGGATAGGATTGTTTTCCCCAAAGTCACCAATTTAATGGGCATTTTCAGTCCTAGTCCTTCTTCACTCCCTCTCCCTTATTTGCATTTGTAGCTCATTACCCAAGAAGAGTCACATGACTCCATCCATGGGAATTCTTGGAAGTTTCTAGATGAAGAACTGGACATACTTGGCAAACTATAGTTGTACTCTGTTTCTGCTATCTTGAGCTATACCATGACTTTCAGATGTTCTTCTTCTTTTAACAGTTTTCTCAGCATGCCCAGTGTAATTCTTAACAGTTTCCAAATAGCAAGTATATTTTGTCCTCACTGTCTTTGCCTAATGTTCCAATACAAAAGCAGAGTCACTGAACTAACTGCTATCCCACCACTATCTGGCCCCTGCACTGCCGCTGCTACAAACCTATGCAGTCTAGCCTGGGACTTGTTTTTTCCCTTACCAGTATCAAGACATCAATTCAGTATTTCGTATAATTTTTCTCTTCCCCAAAGCACCAGCATCCAAGAGAATTGAGAAATAGTTATTTCCAGGCTTATGAATTTAGATTCTTATAGCTTTTGGATTATAGAATCCTAAATTGCTTACATTACATTTAAAAATGCCTCTGAAGCCAGACTCCCTGTATCCCGTTATTCTAATTAGAAGGCAGTAAATGTCAGGGGAGCACAAATGGGATGACATTGTAATTATAGTGGGGCCTCGTTCTAACAGTTGCCACAGGGCAAGGGCCATCCAAGCCATACAGCATTCCCGTAGTGCATTGTATTTGTTGTTTTCTTGCTTGTTTATTAACAAGTGCATGACTGTATCAGTTGTAGTCATCCTTGCTCTAACAGGGGTTTAAAGATTTTCTTTGCTATTTTTATCTGCCTTTTTTTTTAAAGTATACAACATTGAGAGAGGAAAAATAAATGTACATTTAGTCATTTGGTTACTTCTCCAGCAGATGTGAATGGCAATTGAATTTAGGTGTTTTAAAAAACCCCTAACTTGGGACTAGAGGAAGGACTCAGGTTTGAGCCTCTGACTACCACAGAGGAGTGCCATGCAAAGCTTCATGAATGGTGGGATGGTGCTGTGGTATCTCTCCTCTCCTTTCTATGCCACATCCTTTCTGTCTCTTATTTCTATCTAAAAATGAAGTCCCTTATTTATAGACACTAGTTAAATTATGACTTCATATAGCCTGTACTATAAGGCTGGTTGCAGGCATATGCTTAAATTCGAAAAGAAGAAAACCAGATATTCTGATTTTCCCATGCTTCTTTGGGTTGTTTTTAGAATTTATTTTGGACAGAGACAGAAGTTGAAAGGGAAGGGAGAGATAAGGAAAGAGAGAGGCATCTGTAGCACTACTTCATTTCTCATGAACTTTCCCTCCTGCAGGTGGAGCTAGGGGCTTGAATTTGGGTCACTCTGCACTAGAATATATACACTAAATGGGGTGCACTAGCACCAGGCCCTGGGAGTTTTTAAAATAGTCATCTCAGGTATTTTTTAAATGTTTGCTATCTCCATGGGATACATGCTAATATTATATATATATATATATATATATATATATATATATATATAATATATACATTAAACTTTCATCAAATAATCAGTTATATCATCTATGAATATAGGGATCTATTGGAAAAATTAATTATTTAAATAAGAGGTTGCTATGGATAAAAACTTCACAGGGATTCTTTTTCTGTTTATTAAACAGAACCTTAAAATAACTTGAAGCACAGAGTAGAGTATAATGGTGACAGCAGTGAGCCTGCTGCTTACCAAAAGTTGAATTCTGTGTCAGGAATGATAATTACCATCTCTGAAGCAGAGAAACTACTGAACATTGTCCTGATTACTAATTAATCAGGTGCTTAAGGCATTTAAACCAGTGACCCTGTTTCACTGATGAAAGTTACAAAGTGCTGCTTAACTTTTAAAGGGACACTGAGTCTTTCTTCCACAACCTTTAGAAATACTAAATATTAGCCTTTTAAAAATATATTGATGTATAGGTGAACATAGAATTTTATTGCTTCATTTTTCATTTATTTGATTTCATTTTAATTTTGGCAGAGCCAGGATCTTTCCCATGCATAACTGCACCTGTCTGAGTCACTATTTTATTCAGATAAAGACAAAGAAAGACAGAAAGAGGCAGAGAGAGGAAGAGAAACCACAGAAATGGAGTGTCCTCTGGCACCATTATCAGTTCCTATGTGGTTCTGGGGTTTGACTTTGAACCTGAGCTATGTAAATGACAAGGTATGTGACTTACCCGGTCAGTGAGCTACCTCCCTGGCTTCACTTTGCTTTCTTCTTGTTACTTTTTTTTTGAAGATTTTATTTATTTATGAGAAAGATAGGAGGAGAGAGAGAAAGAACCAGACATCACTCTGGCACATGTGATGCCAGGAATCAAACTCGGGACCTCATGCTTGAGAGTCCAAAGCTTTACCACTGCACCACCTCCCAGACCACTTCACTTTGCTTTCTATTAAGATTGAATGTTTATAATGGATTTCTATTGTTTTTTTTATTAAAGTATCTATTAATATCATTTATCTGTTATTCCCTTGGGGCATTTAACTTAGTGATTACTAGACAGACCCACATATATTAAGGATATTAACCTCTTTATCTTATTGCAATTAGTACTTCTAGATTGCTATTTACCCTAGAATTTATATTCCTTTCTGTTGCTTCAAAATGAGAATGTATCCAAGGGATATATTGCTCACCTGCCAGAGTGCATGCTGTACTATGAGCAAGGACCTGGATTGGAGGATTGGTACTACATGACAGCACTCTGGATGATACCAGAGGAAGTTCCATAGATAGTGAGTCAGTATTGTGTGTTTTCTTTGCCACCCCCCCCATTCCACTTCACTACTGGAAGTAATAGGAATGAAAGAAATCCACCTGGGAGCAGTGTCATTGCACTTGCCCAAGGACTTGTTGCCTCCAAAAGTAGAATGAGAATATTGACTTTCGTTCATGGTATTTAAGTAAGCAAGTTTATTTGTTCTGGAATTCAGTTGCCTTATTTGCAGAACATGTATAGGAAGAGAGGGGTAGTAGTAGTTGGAAGAAAGAAATGAGGGTTTGGGTGAAGTGATCTGCTATAACTCTTATTAAAATCTGTAATACCATTACTTCCTAAATCTGTCCTAATTACTGCATATAAACAAGCCATATGGCAATTTTTGATCTTATATATTTTGGGGAAACTGTTACCATTGCTTATTAAATCACAGTGCAACAAATTCAGGGTTAATTTTCTTTTAATGAAGAAACTTCTTCATGTCCCCAGGACTTTTTTCCTGTGTTAAACTGTTATGAACCATTTCTATTAAAAAAAATTAACACACCAGTTGCCTTAATGAGTTAGGCCTGCCACTTTCATAAAATCCCAGCTAATGAATGACCTTGCAGACAGAAATTGGTAACACAATTGGAATTAACGAAGTTTTCTTTCTGACTGTGAGCCTGCTTTACTTTTCCATCATGTGTATGGATGCATTTACAGTCTATGAAAATGAAACAGTGTAACTGTGACTAGCAATGTTAATACAAGAGACTGTGCAGTTTCAGGTGAAGCCATCAGTCAGGAGGTTTGCTTATTAGGAGATGCTGCTGGTTATTAACAGGTGGTTCTCATGGTGATTTACAGCTATTAAATCTGGAGATGTCTGTATTGTCTAGATTAATGTATTCCATGGAATATTCTCTATTTTTATGAGTAGAGGTAGCCTGGGGATGTCCCAAAGCACTTTGCTTGTATTGGAACAACAGGTTCTGCTTAAGGTATTGGCAAAATGTTGACAAGTATGACCCTGAGTGCCTATGTGTGGCCTCCATTGATATAACATAGAATCCTCTGCAAGTAGCCAAGAGATTCTTCTTTTATAGGTTTCTTTCTTTTCTTTATTATTATTATTTTTGGAGGGGTTGGCATCACACTAAGAAAAGCCCCTCCACGAATTCAAGCAACTACTATTTCTGGATGAAAGTGTCTATAAGAAATTCTGACTTCAGCTTGTTTCCTATTTTGTTCATTATACTTTGGAAAGATCCATCATATAGCCAATTTTCCCAGTTCGGCTTAGTTTACAATTACCTAGCATCAGCACTTTGTCAGGCTAGAGTCGCATGTGAGAGAGATGACCCAGGGACTAAGTTCGTGTCTGCAGGACAATTCAAATCTCTATTCATGCAAACGCCCCAGAGTCAGATGCTAGCACACCTGGTTAAGCCAGGTGGCACCAACCGCAATGGCCGGCATCAGCCAGGTCTGCATGCTGCCCTCCTCCCGATTGGACCCGGAAGAGCCCAAGCACAGAAACGGAAGTGGCTTGACAATACCATACATGGTTAGGGAAGGGGCTGAGAAAAATGGAAGAGGCTGGAAAGGTAGGAACTTCATTAGCAACTGTTGTGAGGGTTTTAAGTGGTAGGATTAATACAAATACCCTGGAGGCAGGGAGGGCCCCGAGGGCAGAAAGAAGATAGATCAAAGGAATGGAATGGGTGGGGATGTTTCAGGCAAAACAGTGATTATGGAGATAGGCCATAGCACAGGGGGAATGCAGGGTGGAGCAGGCTTAAGGAATGCTGGCTGCTCGAAGATGTAGGATGTTCTTGGGGGGGAGGAGAGACTTAAATGGCCGCCAACCTTTTGAGGTTTATGTGTCCCCCTTTTTTGCTCAACCCCTCCATAGAGAGAGAGAGAGACTTACCAGGTTAACTCACCTCTCAGGTTAAGCTCTGCCAGGTTCCACCACATCCCCACAACTTTCCAACAGCACTTCATTTCTAATAAAAATTCCACTTCTTCCCCAGATATCACTGAAGGAGAAACTGACGTTTCTCTTTAGGGAACTACTTTCATGAGTTGGAATATACTGAATTCCCTTGATTTCTCTGAATTCTTAACCTGAATTCAGTGTGCTTGTTTTTGTATTTTTCTTCCATTACTGAGTACTTGAAAATGGTTCTTGCTGTTTTTGTTGTTGTTTATTTTCTTTGGGCTACAAACTAATGTAATACATATATATATATATATATATATATATATATATATATATATATATATAATATTTTTGAAAGGTCCCTGATTTAGGACTCTTTTTTCCCCTCAATATTCTGATTTTTTTAAAATTCTTTATTGAAGAATTAATGTCTTACATTCGACAGTAAATGTAACAGTTTGTACATGCATAACATTTCCAGTTTTCCATATAACAATACAACCCCCATTAGGTCCTCTGGTATCCTTTTTGGACCTGTATTCTACCCCCAACTGACCCCAGAGTCTTTTACTTTGGTGCAATACACCAATTCCAGTTCAGGTTCTATCTGTGTTTTCTCTTCTGATCTTGTTTTTCAATTTCTGCCTGAGAGTGAGGTCATCCCATATTCATCCTTCTGTTTCTGACTTATTTCACTTAATATGAATTTTTCAAGGACTATCCAAGA
Source organism: Erinaceus europaeus (assembly GCF_950295315.1). Lineage (NCBI taxonomy): Eukaryota > Metazoa > Chordata > Mammalia > Eulipotyphla > Erinaceidae > Erinaceus > Erinaceus europaeus. The sequence continues at coordinate 28,218,585 of NC_080170.1, read as the reverse complement.
TTGGCTGAAAACAGTGAATTCACTATTTTTTAATAGCTGAGTAGTATTCCATTGTGTATATAGACCACAACTTGCTCAGCCACTCATCTGTTGTTGGACACCTGGGTTGCTTCCAGGTTTTGGCTATTACAAATTGTACTGCTAAGAACATATGTGTACATAGATCTTTTTGGATGGATGTGTTGAGTTCCTTAGGATATATCCCCAGGAGAGGAATTGTAGGATCATGGGGTAGGTACATTTCTATCCTTCTGAGAGTTTTGTAGACTGTCTCCACAGAGGTTGGACCAATTTACATTCCTACCAACAGTGCAGGAGGGTTCCTTTGACCCCATAACCTCTCCAGCATTTGTTACTGCTACCTTTTCTGATGTATGACGTTCTCACAGGAGTGAAGTGGTATCTCATTGTTGTCTTTATTTGCATTACTCTGATAATCAAAGACTTGGGGTATTTTTCCATGTGTTTCTCGGCCTTTTGGATCTCTTCTGTGGTGAATATTCTGTCCTTTTCTTCCCCCCATTTTTGGATGGAGTTATTTGTGTTTGTGTGGTTGAGATTGAAAAGATCTTTATTTATTTTGGTTATTAGACTCTTGTCTGATGTATGGCATGTAAACATCTTCTCCCATTCTGTGAGGGGTCTCTTGGTTTGGGTTGTAGTTTCTTTTGTTGTGCAGAAGCTTTTTACTTTGATGTAGACCCTTAGGTTTATACTTGCCTTTGTCTTCTTTGTAATTGGATTTGTTTCATTGAAGATGTCTTTAAAATTTATGTGGAAAAGAGTTCTGCCAATATACTTTAAAAAATATTTATTTATTTATTCCCTTTTTTTTCCCCTTTTTTATTGTTGTTGTTATTGATGTCGTTGTTGGAAAGGACAGAGAGAAATGGTGAGAGGAGGGGAAGACACAGAGGGGGAGAGAAAGATAGACAATGTACTGTTGAGTTCCCACATTTTGGGACTATTACTAATCTTTTGTTGATTGTTCAGTGTTAGTTTAATTCCACTGTGGTCTGAGAAGATGCTTGGGATGATTTCAGTGCTCTTGAATTTGCTGATGCTGTGTTTGTGGCCTAACATATGGTCTGTCCTTGAGAATGACCCATATGGACTTGAGTAGAATATGTATTCCAGTTTCTTGGAGTGAATGACTCGGAAAATGTCCAATAGTTCTTTTTATGTATCTCCTCATTTAGCTCCCTCATATCTTTATTGATTTTCTGCCTGGATGAACTATCAAGTTGAGAGAGTGGGGTGTTGAAGTCCCGTAGTAAGACTGTGTTTCTGTTAATATATTGCTGTAACTCTTTTAGTAGATATTTGGTGTATTTAGATGGCTTTTAATTGGGTGTGTAGATGTTAATAATTGCTAAGTCTTCTTGACTGACTGATCCTCTGAGCATTTAGTAGTATCCATCCCTATCTTTTTAAATTTTGTTTATTTTAAAGTCTATCATGTCAGATATGAGAATAGCTGTTCCTGCCCTTTTTTTGTGGGCCATTGGCTTGTATGATAGTTTTCCATCCTTTCACTTTGAGTCTGTGTTTTGTTTTGTTGAGTTAAGTGGGTTTCCTGTACATAGCATATTGTTGGCTCGTGTTTTCGGATACATCTTCCTACTCTGTGCTTTTTAGTAGGTGAATTCAGGCCGTTGACATTTATTGTTATCAAAGATTGAATATATTTTAATGCCATTATTGTAGATTTTTAGAGTGTTCTGATATATGGCATATTTATGGTGGTCCGTTTATAAGAGACCTTTCAGAACTTCTTTCAGGGCAGGCTTGTTGATAGTTGATTCTTTAAATTGTTGCTTGTCTGAGAAGGTATTTATGCCTCCATCTAGTCTGAATGACATTCTAGTAGGTTACAGTAGTCTTGGATGAAAGCCTTTCTAATTGAGCACTCAATAGATATCTTGCCATTCTCTTCTGGCCTGTAGCGTTTGTGTGGAGAAGTCTGTTGCTAATCTTATGGGTTTTCCTCTGTAGGTGACTGTTTTTTCTCTTGCAGCCTTAAGGATCCTTTCTTTATCCTTATTCTTTTCCATTCTAAATATGATGTGTCTTGGTGTCCTTAAGTCTGGGTTAATTCTGTTTGGGACCCTTTATGTCTTTGATGTTGTCTAGACTAGAGAAGTTCTCAGCTATATGTCCTGAAGAATGCCTTCTTCCCCTCCCTCTCTTTCTTCCTCTGGTAAGCCAATATTATTAGATGGTAAGCCATCTATTATTTCTTTTTAAGTCATCTCATATGTGTCTGTTGTTGTTTTCAGTATCTCTTAATCTCTTTTTGAGATTTCTTACCTCTTTTTTAGTTGTCTGTAATTCATCCTTGATCTTGCTAATTCTGTCTTCAGCCTCATTGATTCTATTGGCAAACGCTAGAAGAAGAATTGATTCTGTTCTCACTCCCCTCTACTGTTTTTTGGAGTTCATCTATTGTATTACCCTGTTCATATACTGTTTTATCTTGTTCAGCTAGTTATGTTCTTAGCTCAGCTATTTCAGCTCTCTAATAATCTTGAGATAATTAGTGTGTTCTTCCAGATTCTCATTTGTTGTTTCTGTATTTCTGATGACAATTCTGTCAACCTCTTTACTCACTCCTGTGATTATTTCCTTAGCTGGTGTTTGGTTGTTGACCTCATTATTTTGTGTTTCAACCTTTGGAGGGACTCTTGTCCTGGTTCATTTCTCCAATATTTCTTCTTGTTGGTTTAACTACTTTATATATTATGTTATGAGGTTCCTCTCTTAGTACTTTTCAAAATACTGATCACTCTTGCCTGGATTGACTTTTGTCTAAGTAAGGTACTTAAAAGGTTCATAGTTGTGGAATTTACAGTTGTTTCAATATTATTTTATTATCTGAGTTGGAGTTTAAAAGGCTTAAGAGGCTTAAAATTCTCTTTTGTTCTTTTTCTTCCCCGTAAGCTATGAGATCCTGAGGGCTTTTAAACTATAAGTAGGCTTATTATCTTAATCACTGACTCCTGACCAAGAGATAAAGCAGGGTGTTGTCTCTATCCAACAAATAAATAAAGATGAAAAAAATAATAAAAAAGCAGGGTGTGGCAGAGACAATCCAGTGGTTATGCAAAGAGTGTCTCACAGCCCCACTGCTAGGCCACCAAGGTATAGATCTTCTCCTGAGTTTCCTAGTTAGTTTTCTGTTCTCTGGTGTCAGCACAGGGCCTCCCCCCACCCCACCCCTCCAGATTCTGAGTACAGTAGCAATGGAGACTCACAGTTGCATTTCATGAGTCTTAGGGGAGTCCTCTCCTCCTCTCAGCTGTCTTTTTGTTGGTGAAACAGACTGGAGGTGGTGTCTCAACTGGTAAACTGCCGGACTGTTACCAGCCACTTAATCTCTCCCTAGGCTCCTCTCTGTCCATGAGCCACACGTGTTTGCACGCATGGGTGATTTGGTGAGTTCCTGAATTCATTCTAGTCCTGTCTTGTTGCTGTCCCAGGTGGTCTCCTTTGGCATTCTAGTTGACCCGGGAGAGGAGAGGAGAGGAGAGAAACACAGCTTCCCTGCCTCCGGGAGTTTCTCCTGATTTAGGACTCTTTACCACTATTTTCTCTGCTGTCTATCACTGTGATATATTTTACAAAGCTAGTCTGAAAGGCAATGTATACAATGTATGGGAAATTATATAAGAAGGTTTCTTTCAAATGTTGGCTATTATAAATTGTGCTCTTTGGGTGGTTGTGTTTGTTTCCATAGGATATATATCCCCAGGAGAGGAATTTCTGGGTCAAGATCTTAAGCAAATAAAAATGAAAATACTTTATTAGAACTTTATTATGCTGCAATCTCACTGCTAGGCATATATCCAAAGGACCTATAATCACTAATTCAAAAGAACATAAGAACCTCAATGTTCATAGCTGCTTTATTCACAACTGCAAAAAAGTAGAAGCAACCTAAATGCTCAGACAGATGCCTAATGAAGTTATAGGACATACTGAAACATTTTGGGAACTATGGAGGGATGCCACAGAACTTTGGTAGTGGGTTTGGTGTGGAACTATAACCCTATAATTTTATAATCTTGTAAATAATTATTAAATCACTAATAAAACTTTTAAAAACAGAGTAGAAGAAGGGCTTGTCCTTATAACCATGGTCTATAGAGCAATCAGCTAGGGGCTAACCTCATGAACACCAACAAATGTTAGTGAGAAATGCCTTTGGACCCCAAATTAGATGATGAGGCAAATAATTGATGGACTAATCTTTATTGTTTAACAGATGGCTCAGTGCTGAGGAAAGATTCACAAAAACCACAAATACATACATGACTATACTAATATCCCTGTTGCTCTAAGAATATGTTATTTTCTATCTTGTGATTTCTGCCAACAGAAGAATGAGAAAAGCAGGATAAAGAACAGTCTTTATCAAACATGAGACTATGTTTCCCAAGTTGATGAATCTGGTTTCACATTACTCTGTGGGGCTAAAATTTAGCGTTTTCATTTCTTTGTGACTTAGGGAAGTCAAATTGGTAGGAGATAAGTTCAGAGAGCAATGTTTTCCCTGTACGTCTGAGTGTAGTGTAAATTCCCAAAAGACTGGAAGTAATTTTTTGTGTGCATGTAAGGTACTGGATGTGTACTTTTGTCATCATCCTTGGGGGAAAAATAAACCCAAGATGTATTATTATCGTTTTCCACTAACAAGAGTGAAATATGACTCAACCAGAATTATCTAAGTGTTTTTGTTTTGTTTTCTATGTAAAATTACTGTAATTACATGACTCCTGAATTATTTAAAATTACTGAGCTGCATTTTTCTTTTAAAGTGACCCTTAGAACACAAGTCTCTCCAGCTACACAGTTTATTTTGAGGGCTAATGTAGGAGCCAATTACCTTTCTATTTCTGGAAGGATAGGGAATGAGAAGATCATATAGGACAACTATTTGATTTAAGAACTGTATGTATTTGACCTTGACAAAGATTATTCTGATTGCATGGTGTAGAGTACACCCACTGGAATGCATGTGAGTGATGAAAATTTCAGGGCAAAACAGCTGGACTCAGCAGGGTAATGTGAATGCTTGAGGTACTTTCCAGGGGAACAATGATCCTCAATCACACTCTGAGATTTTTAGGCAGAATCTGTTAGAGAACTGTTGGAGGACGGTTTGGGATCTAGACAGGCCAGGGGTAAAGCTTTTGATGATAATTAACTTATGGACTGCTTCAGTACAATTTTTCACAGACTTCCTAGAGGTTCCTCTCTTTTCATTGTGGTATATCTCAAACTTTAAGCATTTAAGGACTACCTTTACTGTGACTATCTTTAGTATTACTAATTTAAAAATTTTTTGTTTAAGTTAATTCACTATGTCTAGTTACAAAGAAGACTAAAACAAAAATAAAGCAATGGGACTACATCAAATTAAAAGGCTTCTGCACAGCAAAAGAAGCTACCCAAACAAAGAGACCCAGCACAAAATGGGAGAATATCTTTACATACCATACATCAGACAAGAGGATAATAACCAAAATATAAGAGCTTGCCAAACTCAACAACAAGAAAACAAATAACTCCATCAAAAAATGGGGAGAAGATATGAACAGAATATTCAACACAGAGGAGATCTGAAAGCCCAACAAACATATGAAAAAATGCTCCAAGTCATTGATTGTCAGAGAAAGGCAAATATAGACAACAATGAGATACTAGTTCATTCCTGTTAGAATGTCATACATCAGAAAAGTTAGTAGCAGCAAATGCTGGAGTGGTTGTGGGAACAAAGGAACCATTCTGTACTGCTGGTGGGAATGTAAATTGGTCCAACCTCTGTGGAGAGCAGTCTGGAGAATTCTCAGAATGCTAGAAGTGGACCTACCCTATGACCCTATAATTCCTCTCCTAGGGATAGCAGCACCATTTGTAATAGTGAAAACCTGGAAGCCCAGGTGTCCAACAACAGATGAATGGCTGATCAAGCTGTGGTATATATACATAATGGAATGCTACTCGGCTATTAAAAATGGTGATTTCGCCATATTCAGCCCATCTCGGATGGATCTTGAAGCAATCATGTTAAGTGAAATAAGTCAGAAACAGAAGGATGAATATGGGATGATCTCACTCATAGGCAGAAGTTGAAAAACAAGATCAGAAGAGAAAACATGAAGCAGAACTTGGACTGGAGCTGGTATATTGCACCAAAGGAAAAGACTCTGGGGTGGGAAGCGGAAAGAGTTCAGGTCCTGGAAGGGGATGCCAGAGGACCTACTGGGGGTTGAATTGTTATGTGGAAAACTGAGAAAAGTTATGCATATACAAACTATTGTATTTACTATCGAATGTAAAACATTAATCCCCCAATAAATAAATAAAATGAAATAAAAATATAAATTGATTTACTGTGTTTATGGAAATGTATATTTTGTTTATCGTTAAATTATTTATTTATTTTTTACTAGAGCACTGTTTTTAAAATTTTTTTATTTATAAAAAGGAAACATTGACAAAACCATAGGATAAGAGGGGCACAACATGGCACAATTCCCACCACCAGACCTCCGTTTCCCATTCCCTCCCCTGATAGCTTTCCTGTTCTTTACCCTACTGGGAGTATGGACCCAAGATCATTGTGGGATGCAGAAGGTGGAAGGTCTGGCTTCTATAATTGCTTCCTTGCTGAACATGGGCGTTGACAGGTCAGTCCATACTCCCAACCTGTTTTTCTCTTTCCCTAGTGGGGAAGGGCTACTAGAGCACTGTTTAACTCTTCTGGTGATACTGGAGCCTCAGGCATGAAAGTCTTTTTTGCATGACCATTATACTAGCTCTCCATTATTTTTGTTTTATTTTTATGTGGCAATGGGTAAGAGAATGAATCCAAGATTTTGCCTATGTATTACACTACCACCAAGCATCCCCCCAGGGATATTTATTTCTTTTTATGTATTAAAGAGGTGCAGGGAGGAGAGGAAAGGTAGACAGATACAGAAGAGACACCACAGACCTGTCACGCCATTTGTGGTGTTTCACCAGTGCCACACATTGTGCTCTCATATGGTGCTAAGGCTCACATCCAGGGATTTGAATATGGCAAGGCAGATGCTCTACAGGGGAGGAGGAGGAGGTTTTTTTTTTTTTTTTTTTTTTCCTCTTTATTCTCCTGTCAAGGGCCATCTGGATGTTTAATCTATCATTTGTGGACTATGCACATATTATCAATAAATTATCAACATAAAAATGAAAAAAATTACATTGAGACATGCAGAAGAATGAAACTGAACAACTACATTTCACCACACACAAAAGTAAACTCCAAATGGATCAAGGACTTGGATATTAGGCCAGAAACTATGAAATATTTATAGGAAAATATTGGCAGAATTCTTTTTCAAAGTTTTATAGGCATCCTCAGTGACTCAAGTCCAATTGCAAGGAAGACAAAAACAAAAGAAACCAATGGGACTACATTCAATTGAAAAGCTACGCAGCAAAATAAACTACCACCCGAAGAAACAGATTCCTTACAGAATGGGGGAAGATCTTTTTTTTGTAAATATTTTTTAAGGTTTTATTTATTTATTAATGAGAAACATAGGAGGAGAGAGAAAGAGCCAGACATCACTCTGGTATATGTCGGGGATTGAACTCAGGACCTCATGCTTGAGAGCCCACTGCTTTATCCACAGCGCCACCTCCTGGACCACAGGGGAAGATCTTTATAGGCCATACATCAAACAAAAAGTTAATAACCAAAATATATAAAAAGTTCACCGGGGGTCGGGCGGTGGCGCAGTGGGTTAAGCGCATGTGGTGCAAAGCACAGGGACCGGCGTAAGGATCCCGGTTCGAGCCCCCGGCTCCCCACCTGCAGGGGAGTCGCTTCACAGCGGTGAAGCAAGTCTGCAGGTGTCTATCTTTCTCTCCCCTTCTCTGTCTTCCCTCCTCTCTCCATTTCTCTCTGTCCTATCCAACAACGAATTGCATCAATAAGGGCAATAATAATAATAACCACAACGAAGCTACAACAAGGGCAACAAAAGGGGGAAAAAATGGCCTCCAGGAGCGGTGGATTCATGGTGTAGGCACCGAGCCCAGCAATAACCCTGGAGGAGGAAAAAAAAAAAAAAAGTTCACCAAACTCAGAAAAAAAAATTACCCCTTCCATAAGAGTGGAGAGGACATGAATAGAATATTTACCAGAGAAGAGATCCAAAAGACCAACAGACATAGGAAAAATGGTCCACATCATTTCCAGAGAGATGCAAATAAATACAGCGATGAAATATCTCTTCACTTATATGAGAATTTTATGCATCAGAAAGTAAAATAATGACAAATACTGCAGGGGTAAAGGGAGTCTTTTTCACTGCTGGTGGAAATGTAAATTGGTCCAACCCTGTGGAGAGCAGCCTGGAGAACTCCCAGAAGGCTAGAAATGTTCCTTCCTAATAACTCTGCAATTCCTCTTCTGGGGATATATCCTAAGGAATAAAACAACCATACAAGAAAATCTGTGTATACCTATGTTTATAGCTGCAAAATTTGTAATAGTCAAAACTTGGAAGCAACCCAGATGTCTAGCAATAGATGAGTGGCTAAGAAAGTCATGGTATATATAAACACTGGAAAACAGCATTAAGAATGATGAATTCTTTTTCAGCCACCAAGTTGCAGATACTACTATGATGTCAACCTGACTTCACTGGGCAGATGACCTCACTAATAACCTAATTGGGGTTCTATAACCCCCATCTCCCCAGAGCCCTACACCACTAAGGAAAGATAGAAGCAGGCTTGGGGTATGGATTGACTTGCCAGTGCCCATGTTCAGCAGAGAAGCAAATATAGAAGCTGGACCTTCTATCTTCTGCTCCACATAATGATCCTGGGTCTATGCTCCCAGAGGCATACAAAAATAGGAAAGCTTTTAAGGGAGAGGATGGGATACAGAACTCTAGTAGTGGGAATTGTGTGGAATTGTACATCTCTTATCGTATGGTTTTGCTGATATTTTTTATTTTATGAATTAATTTAAAAAAATTTTTAAAAATGATGAATTCATCTTCTTCACCTCATCTTGGATAAACCCTGAAGGAATTATGTTAAGTGAAATAATCCAGAGAGAGAAGAATGAATATGGGATGATCTCATTCATGGATAGAAACTAAGAAATAAGAACAGAAAGGGGAAACACAAAGTAGAATTTGGACAGGGTTATATGTATTGCACCAAAGCAAAGGACTCTGGTGGGGGGGTGGGGAGTATTCAAGTCCTGAAACATGATGTTGAAGGAAGACCTAGGCTGAGGGTGAGATTGTTTTTCAGAAAACTGAGAAATTTTACACATAGACCAATTGTAAAGCGTTAATCTCTCCAATAAAAATATTTTTAAAAATTAGTAGTTAATGTTATTATGATAAAGCTACTGGAGTTTCTGAATTTCATGTTCTGCCTGCAGTTGCCTTGTCAGGGCAAGGCCAAATTATTTTAAGGACTGTATATGCCACACAGGCCAGACATTTCCCACCTCTGCTCTACATGGGGAATTAACATCTGGTCCCAATATTTGTTTCAGAGGGGAAAATTTGTATGGTTATCATATAGAATGTTCAAGTTCATCCTAATTGCAAAGCCTTTAGTAGAGTATATCATATACACTCTAAGATTTGTACAATTATTGTAAAGTAAAACATACAATTAAGGTAAAACATACACACACACACACACACACGCACACACTTGTAATTTTGTTGTTCTACCCAAAGTGACATATGCTGCAAGGTCATCTTTGCAGTGTGTAAAGGAGATTGCTGGTGTTTGTGAAAGGAGGCTGGCTATGTTTAGTATTTAAATATGACATTGATGAAGAAAGGTGTTAGCTTCTTGTTAGAGAGGATTATTTAGTGAATAAAAACAACAGAGATTTATTCTCTCACAATTCCAGAGACTCATCACCTTATTGCATCTGATTTTGTGGAGAAATGAGTTTTGCTAGGCTCAAGTCTAGTCTAGGTGTTAATGGGACAGTGCTACCACTACACACACCCTTCTGCCTCTTCTTGCTTCTGGTGGCCGACAGCATACCCATGGCTTGTAGCTGCATATTCCCATTCCTGCTTCCGTGGTCTCTGATGCCACATCTTCAGTGTGTGTATTCTCTTTCTCTCCCTCCCTGACTTCCTCCTCTCCATTTTAGAAATGTCTGTGATTGAATTTAAGATCCACCCCTTCTATAATCCAGGATAATCTGTCTCAAGATCCTTAAATTATTCATATCTGCAAAGACTCTTCTGCAGTTTCAAACTTTAGGATATGGATACTTTTTGGAGAGAGTTGTTTGTTTGCCTTCCATGGAGAAGGTTGGTATCTGTTTTAATGGAAAGATAAGGCTTACAAGGCATCCTCTGAGCCATTATGCTGAGTATTTTGTATACTCACTAATTTTCTCCTGAGAGTAATTTCACAGATATCCTTGGTGACGTTGCATAGATGAGGAAACTGTATAAGAGAACTTAATAACTTGTCCACATATATAAAACTACCAGTAGAAGATGCTTTAATAACCTCAGTTTTCAACAATCACATTAAAGCTTCACTGATAGAATGTTATTGGGTGAACTTGTTCTGCTCTCTTGGTTATGCTGAACCCATCTGCTCACACTCATTTCTTGCTGAAAACACTGTTTAATTTAAACTTGCCATGACATGCCAGAACTAGAACTTGTTTCCAGACTGTGTCCTACAGTCTTAAAGGAGACTGAATTAACAGGTCAAAGTAGACTTCCCTAAATAAAGAGGGGGAATAAAAACTATTCAAGTTGCTATAGTGCATCAAATGTCTCCTTATTTAACATCCAGTCTGCTTCAAAGTTAGTTACCTACCTACTAGTTATGTTAAATCAATCAACCACAATGATAAACTGTTTTACTTGTCTATATGAGGTAGAATGATTTCAACTCTTCACATTCATATGGTCTCTTCATATGACTCTAAATTATTTTTAGTAGATGCAGTAATTGTTGCTGTGAGTAGAGTTTATCAAGCAAGACCATTAAACATGAACCTGTTGTACAGCTTTACTCTAACAGAAGTTTCACAAGGGATATGAAACAAACATTAAGGCATGAGCAGACTTGCCTGGGAGGCTCCCTTCAAGGTTTAAGTTTGGGGAAATTTTAGTAATGACTTTCTTCAATCCAATTAAGTTAAGAGAGCAAATTAGAATAGAATCTTTTACCACCATCTGGTTAAAGGGGATTTGCTAGTTATCTGTGACATGGACTAAATCTAAAGAAAGAAAAAAAGAGGAATAGAACAAAAAGTCCGAGTGGCCTGAGATGTGTATCCACTGTTGAAAATGTCTGGTTGCTGAATCCTAAATATAACATCTTTTTTGTGGAGAGTGGCAAAGAGATGACCTAGAGCACTGATGTGGGGACTGTTTGTTGACACATTCTGGAGAAGCAGACCTCAGGGTAGATTAATCTAAGAGAGCATTCAGTATTTTGCCCCAAATAGAAAACATTAACAGTCACAACTTTGTTTTTGCAGAAGCAAGTCTCAAACACACAGAGATTTTGGTCATTCGGCACAGAGGAAAAAACAGACTTCATACTTATGATTCAGAGCTGTTTGCTTTGCAATGATGTCTTTTCCCTTTGCAGGCCAGATAAAGTGAAGGTATTGTTTTTCCAAATCCCTTTCGTTCTACCTCCCAAACTTCAATTCCAGGCAGTTTCTCATGATATTGAACAGCTGTTACTTTCCAATTTTTGATGGTTTGTGATGTATCTTTGTATTTATCTTGGACACTCCACTGGGCTGAGCATATTATCTTATTGCTTTGTCACTGTAGAATTTATTGAATAAAAGAGGGGCTATGAGGTAGGAGTGCTTTAATCCGGCATTTCAGTCTTCCTGAATTAGGACACCAGATGCCTAAGTAAGATAAACCTGTTACCTCTCTAGCCCTTGGGAGGAGATTTCTCTCTTCTGAATACACCTTCTACAGACTTAACAATTTAGATTAAAGTACTTCAGAACACAAGAAAGCAATTTTCATTTGTAAGGGATTAGTTTTTTTTTCCCCCTTCTTCGTAGAGGAGCACAACAATCTAAACACAAAGATAAATTGAAATGGGATTTCATTTTTAAATGGTTTTCACTAATGCAAATAATAATGGGGGAGGAACATCATTTGGGTGATGTTGAATAGAACTTTATTTGGGTGATGTTGAATAGAACTTGACCATGGTGTTTTAATAACTACAGGCAATAAAGTTAAGACTTTAATTTGTGACACTGTTATTTTACCTGTTTTAAAGAAATACGTCACTGTGGGCCATTAGTAGCCTTCTTCTGGAAAGACTCACACTCACTGAGGCACTGAGATCAGGCCTTGGGGCTGCATAGAACTGAACTAGAAAGGAAATAGTCTTTGGCATAGCATAATTTACATTCCTAATGCACCTTAATCTGTAAAGCATTTGGCTGAATGCTTTATACTGGGGAGACTCTTATTCATACTATAAAATATAATTGAATGCATTTCAAGGTGATGAACTACTAAGATTTAATGAATTTTTCTTTAAATGTGGAGTTAATGTCCTATTTTCGAATTACTTTTGTCCAGTGAGTATTTAAGTGAATGATTACTCACTTAAGTATCCTTTGGAGTCTTTCATAGACACCAGAAAAATGGATATAAAAAGGCAAGTTTCTTATTTCCATTTGCTTAAGAAGTCCAATTATTAAAAATAGGCGCCATGGAGACTCTAACATATTGAGACAATCCATGCTTCTCTGTAGCTCGGGTGACTTCTGAAGGAAACAGCACATTCTCTGGCTGCCACCTGCTCCTTTGGTCATAGATTAATAACATCTGACCAAGCATGAAGGCATGCTGAGGCCATCTGCTGTTACACATAGCAGGATGTGTTTCAGCTTTCCCAAGTAGAATTCTCACTAACTGTAGGCTCCACTCGAGGGTCAGATTCATTCTATCAGCTGCATGACCCAGTTATTTTGTTAACAGGAATTTAGTCCTCATCCTTGTTAAGCCAGAGAAACTAAATCTGCTTGCTTAAAGTGGCAGGCCAGGGCAGGGATAGATAGCATAATTGTTATGCAAATAGACTCTCATGCCTGAGACTCCAAAGTCCCAGGTTCAATCCCTTGCACTACTATAATCCAGAGCTGAGTATTGCTCTGGTAATAAAAAAAATAATAATTAAAAATTTTAAAAAGGAGGAAGTAGAAAGGGAGAGAGAATTAGACACCTGCAGCACTGCTCTAGTGCTCATGGAATTTTTTCCCCTTGCAGGTGGGGACCAGGGGCTTGAACCTGGGTCCTTGCATACTGTAACATGTACATTTACCATCTGTACCACCAGTTGTCTTTCCACCTACATAGTTCTGTTGATAATTAGCAGCTCTCTTCTCTGCTTATATATTAGTAAGATTTCAAGTAAGACCTTTGCATTTTTCTCTGTGCTTGCAGAAGGGGAGGAAAATTGAGACGAAAACCCTCCATATTTTAAAACGAACTGGGGTTTCTTTCCATTCAAGTCACATGTCAATATCTCAGCTCCTAATCCCTTCACCTTACAACTCCCACCACCTACACTCTGACAGCCAACATTACTGTGCCCAGTTCTTTTCATCAATATTTCTTTTTTTCAATTACCCATTTATTTATTAATTTGTTTATTTATTTTTCTCAGAAGACTGCTTAGCTCTGTTGGTTCTGGGGATTGAGCCTGGGGCCTTTGAGAGTCTTTTTTCATAAACATTATGCTTCTCCCTTAGCCCTTCATCAATATTTCTTTATGTTGTGGCATTTTGATTCCATGGATCCTAGAGATGGTTCTGTAGGTGATAGGGAATATTAGAATCATCAGGAAGGGAGCTCTACTGAACTGGTATCTCTTCGGAAAAGGTTCTTATGAGTCAATAACACTTTCCTATCCTTTCTCAGGATAAGGAGAGGGCTTCAATGCCATCACTACTGGCATTCTAAGGAAAAGCCACCAAATAACCAGAAAATGGGAGATGAAGTAGGGATGGCATCAGCTAAGGACTAAAAGGACTTCTCTTTTCTAAGTATAACTAGCTGGGATACCTAGAATAAGCCACTTAATCTCATAGTGTTTTCATTTTGTTATATAAAAATGAAGGAACTAGAATAAATGGTTTTAAAACTGTGTTATGAAATTACACAGTGGTGTTTATGGGACTATAGACTGGACATCATTATCTCCTTTCTTCATCTGTCCTGTTATGATAGTCAGTACCTACCAGTGAAGCTGCTATCTGTGATTGTGATGAAAGCCTGAACATGAAGATATGTGGAACTTAATCACCATCGTCACCACAGAGTTACCATTATTCTCTGTCCTGACCACACACATATACACAGTGAAGCTATTCTTAGGCTATCTGTTGCAAAGAATAGAATGCAGCTCTTATAAATGCAGTATTAAATTTGTGTTGCTTATCAAGTAGTTCTGAGATCAATAACTATACTTAGCATTCAGTAAGTGTTTTGTAACTAACCCCAGTACAAATGTTATTTATGTCAGACACTTGAAGTTTTTTTCTTTTAAGGGGGAGATTTTAGCACCTCTGCTGATAATATTTCTTTAATGTTCTTTTATAGGTATCTTGCCTATAGATGAGAAATCTGAGCACAATTTATCATCTACCTCTTTCTTTATATTCTGAAAGCAGAGATATGGTATATCTATAAATCGAAAGATAAAACATTGAACTGTAAAATACCATTATTGACAACTGATACAGCAATCATTTGGATTAGGAGTGTGTTATTCTCAGACACTAAAATAATACACTTCATTAATTTTTATATAAACATTTTTGGTCTTTAATTTTAATAAAGTAAATGCAATTATTTTTTGCAAAGCTGGATGATTAGTAATTTTAACTTGGTAAACAAACTTGGTAAATAATACTCAGATCTGAATTTACACTTCGACAGTTAAACTGAGTTAATAAGTAAATATATGTATCTTAAAAATTTTGATTTGAAAATGCTAGTTTTCTGGTTACTTACATCTTGATAAATATCAGTGGATTGTGAAAATAAATTGAAATGCAACTCTAGTAATTAAACATACAGAAAAATCGTTTGGAATGAGATTCTGGCCTGAAATTTGAAAATGTTGAGACATATTTGAAGGATGTAGGGGAAATGTTACCTAGGTTACATGAATTTATGATCAAAATTATAAAATGGATCTTATAAAAGCATATAATCCGTCCCCCTCCAATTTAAATATACCTGAAATCTGTTGCTAGTTTGGTAACTCTTATTCTGTAACATCACTCGTATTTGTATGTCAAAAGATAAATGTTTTCAAGAGAATATTTCTATTCCATAAAGGTAATATGACATATTTATAACGTCATTTTTATAGTAGGTCACTGGAGAGAGAAATGAGACTTTCTTTGAAAAAATTTAGAACAGTAATAGAAACTTCAGTTTGGGTTTTTTATTAATATGCTAACACCCTGTAACATAATTTACATAATAAGTGATATAGTATGTATAGTATAAGCAAAGGGATGTATCCATTGAAATCCAATAGATTTATACTATAATCTTTGTTTTCCCAAATTTTACAGATACTGGCTTGCCTTGTCCAACATCCATTCACAGCCTCCTCTTTTTTTTTTTCCCTTTCTTTCCATCTGGCTTTCTACAGAGAATTTGAGAAAGTTGGATACTAACTTCTCCAGCTTCCCTTACAACTAGACTATATGACCCAGATTAGTTCAACTAAGCTATAAGGGGAAGCCTCTATAGGGCATTTCTAGGAAGTATTGACAAGACTATAGGATAGGAGGGGCACACTTCCCACCTTCAAAAATCTGTATCCCATCCCCTCCTTTGAAAGCTTTTCTATTTTATATCCCTCTGGGAGTATGGACCCAGGATCATTATGGGGTGCAGAAGTGAAAGGTCTCGCTTTTGTAATTGCTTCTCTGCTGAACATGGATGTTGGCAGGTTGATATATATTTCCAGCCTGTCTCTCTCTTTCCCTAGTGGGGACAGGGCTCTGGGGAGGTGGGGCTCTAAGACACATTAGTGTGGTGGTCTGCCTAGAGAAGTCAGGTTCGCCTCATGGTAGCATCTGGAACCTGGTGGCTGACAAAGAGTTAAGATATGAAGCAGAACAAATTGTTAACTAAGCATGAACCTAAAGGCAAGAATATTACAGATGAAGATTTGGGGTTACCGTTTTGGAAAAAGCTAGTAGGTCTATTTTAGGTATATTCCAAAGGGCCTATGACTTTACTAGTTTTTGCCTGAGTTTGACAGCTAACATACAGGTGACCCAAGTTATTGTCTGAAGAGATGATGTCATAGCTGGAAAAAGGACTAGAAAGCTGGACCAGGGAAGAGAGTAGCTCCCAAATATGGGAAAAGTATACAAATATTGTTAACTGTAAACCCCATCGATTTGATCTGGGGCCCATATTAAGCACAAGAGCCTGTGTAACCTCTGAATCCTGTAGGTCTGAGCTCACATTCTGTGGTCAAGGCCAGGAACATTCCAGGCTGCACTAATTTTAGGATTCATCTTTCTTAGGTAGTAGCGTATGTTGTCCAACTTCCCTTCAGAGAATGGAAAATTTCCTACTATTGTAGATCCACATTGAGGGCAAGGTCCTATGGGGCCCACAAAGGGGTCCATTATGTTGTTCCTGATGGAGATGACCAGTGACAGTGGTGAGAGGGATATTTTAGAGGTCTAGGCCCATCATGTCTGTGTGGGAATCACAGGATTCCCTGACTAGGGAACCAGATGATGGGGTGGCATAATAATGACCAAAAAGTTGTCATTAAAGCATGCCTGCCTCTTGCCCTTATCCAGATTTTGTAGTCCTTTTTTTAAAAAAAATTATTTATAAAAAGGAAACACTGACAAAACCATAGGATAAGAGTGGTACAACTCCACACAATTCCCACCACTAGAACTCCATATCCCATTCCCTCCCCTGATAGCTTTCCTATTTTTTAACCCTCTGGGAGTATGGATCCAAGGTCATTGTGGGATGCAGATAGGCTGAAGGTCTGGCTTCTGTAATTGCTTCCCTGCTGAACATGGGCTTTTGACAGGTCGATCCATACCCACAGCCTGCCTCTCTCTTTCCCTAGTGGGGCAGGGCTCTGGGGAAGCGAGTTCTAGGACACATTGGTGGGGTTTTCTGTCCAGGGAAGTCTGGTTGGCATCATGCTAGCATCTGGAACCTGGTGATTGAAAAGAGAGTTAACATATAATGCCAAACAAATTGTTGACTAATCATGAACCTAAAGGCTAGAATATTGCAGATGAAGAGTGGGGGGGGGTCCTCAATTTTGTAGATAGCTAATAGGCATATTTTAGTTATATTCCAAAGGGCCTGTGGCTATACTAGTTTTTTTCTTTTCTTTTCTTTTTTTTTTTTTTCCCTGAGCCTAAAATCTGAAATGCAGGTGGATCCAAGTGGATCTGGGAAGATTATGTCATGGCTGTAAAAAGGACCAGAAAGCTGTATCAGGGAAGAGAATAGCTAACAAATATGGGAAAGGTGTATAAGTATTGTTGACTGTAAACTCCATCAATTTGATGTGACCTGGGGCCCATATTCAGATTAGGAGCCTATGTGACTTCTGTATCCCTGGAGATCTGAGCTCACATTCTGTGGTCATGAGTAGGAACCTTCCAAACTACCCCAATATCAGGACCCATCTTCCTTAGGTGTAGCATAGAGTATGTTGTCCAGCCTCCCTTTGGAGGATTGATCCAAGTTGAGGACAAAGTCCTATGGGGGCCCAGAAAGGGGTCTATTTTGTTGTTTCTGATTGAGATGACCAGTAACAATGGAGAGAGGGATTTATTTGAGGTCTAGGCCCATCATGTCTGTTTGGGAATCTCAGGACTCCCTGAATAGGGCCCCAGCTGATGGGGTGGCCTGATAGTGACTAAAGAGTCATCCTTAATATGTTAGTCTCTTGCAATTATTCAGTTTTTGCAGTTCTTGCTTTGATAAGGTTAGCTTGGGAGTGAGTGAGGGAAGTATAATAGGAAGTAGGTGAGGAGGGTATCTATGTTTAAGTAGATACTATTTCATTATGAACTTTGTACTGACTCACTACAGACTATTGTGGACTTTTGCTTTCAGGTATATATTTTGCCCAAATTTATGGATACATGTGAACATATGCTCTATCTTACAGATACATGTGAACATATGCTCTATCTTATGCTCTATATCTAGGTTTTGGGACTTTGTTAGGAAGTGAACCACCTGGAATGGAATTAGAGAATCCTATGAAAGGAAAGGTGTCACCCAAGTAATGAGGCTGAAGGGTTGACATTCCACGCCTGAAGTCTCTGGACACAGTCTGAAGTGAAGTATGATGAGTTGGTACTTGTTGCGTTCATTAGGTTGGGCTCGTTGGATGCTATATTATTTGTATGAATTGAGAGAAGCGTGCAGGAAAGTGAGCCCCACTCTAGAAGTTCCAGGACTGGGCGAAATATAGGCGAAATAGGAGGTTCCTGCTGTCTTAGGATTTAAGAAGGCAATAGATAGTTATTGCTATAATCACATTATTTGGCAATTGTCTTAACTTTGAAATATCCCTTTGTTGGAATTTGCTGTATCATACACAACATCACCATAATTTATGTCCTTTGATATTATTTGTATATAGTTGTGCCACCGGTTGCTTCTGATCTCCTTGCTCTAAGTTTTTAAGAGTCAACATATCAAAGACTCAGGCTATGGTCTGTGCATTAAAAGTTTGAGGCATTCAAACAATTTTTCCCCTCATATTACTTATCTTGTGATTTATATGGCTACAAATTAATAGGAATATACATAAACACCATTCCTACCTCCAAAAAGACCCCCGCCCAGTCCCAGAGCCCCATAAAGCTGAACATCTACCCTCATCCTCAACCTAGGGTTTTTACTTTGGTACCCTACTTCAAAGGGTCTGCATTTATTGACATTCCAAAAATAGAACAAAGCAAAGTATTTGCCTCCAATAGAAGGAACATTATATTTATAAATTGTAATAGTCGATGAGAGGTCTTAGAATAGTTTTTTTTTTTACGGTGTGTATTAAACATAGAAACTGTATCTTACAGGATTGATCATGGAAGGCTATGAAGAAGTGAGGGAGACTTAGCTGACTTTATACAGTTTAACAGGATTTTGCTTTCACTAACAATGTGCATATGAGAATGAAGGCCATGGTCAGAGATAGAAGATTAGCGAGAAGAAACTATCTTAATGAGTAGATGCAAACATTTGTAATATTATTATTATTTTAGATACAGATAAAGAGTAAAAGAGATTTACTTCAGTGTGGTGGAGACTGGGCTTGAACCTGGATTGTACCAAGCAGCATACAAATGATCTATTTTGCTGACACAAAGCAAAAAGTGTTTAAATACATAATTATCAGGGCCTGGGTAGTGGTGTACCCAGTAGAGTGTACCATTGTCATCTGTAAGAGCCTGGTATCTCACACATAGTAATAAAACATTCTAATAGAAATCGTCCCTAGCCCATCCCATCCCATTTAAAAAAAAATCTTATTGTTTTTAATTTTAGGTAGTTTGGGATTGGTTTCATGACCAGATTAAAATAAATTTTAATTAGAGTAAGATTGGATCATAAAATAAATATGAATGTAGCTAGATTTAACTACTGGTTCATCCAGTAGAGTGCATGTGTTACTGGTACAAACCCAGGTTCAAGCCCATAGTCACCACCAGCAGTGTGTGTTGGGGGGAGTTTTGCAAGTAGGGGAGCATTGGTGCAGGTTTCTCTCTATTTCTCTCTCTCTCTGTCTCTGTCTCTCTCTCTCTTTAAAATTTTATTTATATAAAGGAAACACTGACAAAAACCATAGGATAAGAAGGGTGCAACTCTACACAGTTCCCACCACCAGAACTCTGTATCTCATCCCTCCCCTGATAGCTTTCCTATTCTTTAACCCTCTGGGAGAATGGACCCAGGGTCATTATGGGATGCAGAAGGTGGAAGGTCTGGTATCTGTACTTGCTTCCCCGCTGAACCTGGGCATTGACAGGTTGATCCATACTCCCAGCCTGTCTCTCTCTTTCCCTAGTAGGACAGGGCTCTGGGGAAGCGGAGCTCCAGGACACATTGGTGGGGTTATCTGCCCAGGGAAGTCTGGTTGGCATCATGGTAGCATCTAGGACCTGGTTGCTGAAAAAAAAGTTAACATATAAAGCCAAAAATATTGTAGACTAATCATGAACCTTAGAGCTGGAATAGTTCAGATGAAAAGTTGAGGGGTCTCCATTTTGTAGATAGTTATTAGTCCTATTTTAGTTATATTCCAAAGAGCCCATTATTATACTAGTTTTTTTTTTATGCCTGACATCTGATATGCAGATGGATCCCAGTTATTGTCTGAGGAGATAATGTTATGGCTACAAAAAAGGGCCAGAAAGCTGGATCAGGGAAGAGAGTAGCTCCCAAATATGGGAAAAGTGTATAAATATTGTTGACTGTAAACCCCATTGATTTGATGTGATCTGGGACAGGTGGCTCTCTTACTCCTTTTCTCTACTACTTCTCCCCACCTTTTAAAAAAAAATTAATGATATACTAGTATCTTACAAGGTTATAAGATTACAGGACTATCTAACCCCCTTTATCTCTGTCTCTATGAGAAAAGAACAAAATAATTAAAAAAGAGTTTCTAGGAGTGGTTGAGTCATTGTGCAGGCGCCAAACTCTAATAATAATCGTGGTGATAATAAACAAACAGCATCTAAGTATCTATATTAAGTAATTCATTCAAGGCAGAAGGAATAACTTATAGCAAAGTCTAGAGACTGGATGGGATGGGTTTGCTTAAAGGTGCATAAAGTTATGGAGGGGCAGATAAAAGACTTTTATGACACTTAGGATTATGTATTTCATCCTGCAGGCATTGGAAGAAGTTTTAAAATTATTTTTTATTAATTTTTTCAATTTATTTTAAAAAGGAGACATTAACAAAACCATAGGATAAGAGGGGTGCAACTCCATACACTTACCACTACCAGGAAGACATTTAATTAGGAAAATAAATGAGCAAGTAAGCATAGAAGGATAACTCTGAACTTTGAGGAAAAAGGCCTCAGACCATAAAGAAGAAAAAACACTTTTTTCATAGTATTAATGAAATATAACAAGGCATTGTGTTGAGACATGAAAGAGACAGTGATTGGCTGTGATAATTTAGAAGCTTTTTTGTTGACTTAAGCTTATTATTTAGAAAAGACAGAATGCAGAGAAAGAGATTGGGTGAGGACCAGTTAACTGAATACTAAGTGTTTATATACACTTTAAATGTAAATGTATCTGTCTATCTATATATTTATTTATATACTATGTATGTATAACATTTTCTCCAGTGATAGCGATATTCTCAAAATGTCACATTTTGAGAACCTAACATCTAGGCAGCCCCTTGCTTGATCTTGCCTTGGATGAATGTCTTGACACTACTCTTCCATAAACTCAGGAAGTTGAAGTAAACACAGAATCAGCATCATATTTTATTAACAAGTTATAAACAAGATGTATCAAATTAAGTAGTCACATAAGAACTTTTTCACTTGCCAAGTCACTGATTCTAATATGGACTAATATAAAAAGGTGTTTTTTTTTTTTTACACCAGTTTTATTTTCCATGAATGATACAATAATTGTAGCAAAGAGAGGTGGAGGGAGCTCCTTAATTCTATAATTAGGAATGCAAAGTAATTTACAGAGATGATCCAATGAAGTTTCTTTGTAGTATTTACCAGAAGGATAACTTATAACCAAGCAAGCAAATAACTGACTAAAATAATAATACATTCATGCCCTGTAGAAAATACTGTATAGATACACAAAATTTAATATTTTCAGAAAAGCATCCTAGAAGTAATGTTTGACTCGAGAATAGTTGAGCGTATTATTTTCTGAGGCTTTTTATTGACTTCTACTGTCCTCAATAACTCCTGAGTTCTTTGATCTCATGTAGCTATGGGTTAGCCTAGTCATTACAAACATATTTGGGTGTTGGATGGTGAAACTATGGTGGCTGAGAAGAGTGTTTTTATAGTGTGGTCTTAGGATTTCCACCAAAGATTAAAGAAAGCTAGAATTTCAGGGCATTTGGAGCTCTCAATGCATAGTAACAAACTCCCTAGGAAGGTTGAGAACTCACAGAAATTTGAGAATTAATAACATACATATTTAGCTTTCAGAGAGCTTCTCTCAAGAGATGTTTTTATACTTAAATTGATCTAGTTTGCTGTAATTCCAGTGTTGTCTCCTGCCCCTTCAGTTTTACTGATATATAATTGACCTAAAATATCATATATTTTTCAGGTGATTATATATATGTATATATTTACATATATGCATATATATATAATGAAATTATTACCACTGTATGGTTGGTTTATGGTTCTGTCAATCCATAGCTTACCACCCCCCCATAGTGGGAACATTTAACATCTAACCTCTTAGCAACTTTAAAATATGTAATTCAGGGGCAGGTGGTGATGCATCTGCTTAAGTGCACACACCACAGTGTTCTAGGATTCAGGTTCAAGCCCCTGGCCCCCACCTGCAGGGGGAAAGTTTCACAAGCGGTGAAGTAGAGCTGCAGGTGTCTCACTGTATTTCTCCTTCTCTGTCTCACTCTCACAAGTTCTCTCTGTCTCTATCCAGTAATAAATTTTAAAAAATATGTAATGCTACTGCATTAAATATTTTAGGTTAACACTGTCTCTTAGAGAATGATGGTGGTAGATGTGTACCTGTGTCCTTGAACTCTAGTACTTGAGAAAGTAACTCTCAAGGCTGGACGGTGATGTACCCCATAGAGTGCACTTGTTACCATGTGCAAGAACCTGGATTCAAGTCTTGGTCCTCACCTGCATGAGGGAAGCTTCACAAGTGGTGGAGGATTGCTACAGGTGTCTCTCTTTTGCTTTCCCTCTCTCACCCAATGTTTTTCCAAACCTGTTTCTTTGAAGACTGAGGAGATGGTAAGGGAATTAACCTCTGTTCATTTCGAAGTTTCAGAAATTTCTAGGCATGTAGGGGAACTGGTGAATGCACTGAAGGAAGTCTTTATGTCGAACAAGGCATCTCTCCATGGAGATGGCAACCTACATCAAGAAACCTATTAAGCCCAGCTGGGCCTGAACAGAAGGCCTTTGGTATTAGAAAGGAGCTGTGTAGCTATTTCAGGATGGAGATTATTACCCGTCACTGGCCATTGGCATAGTGTGTAGCTCATGCTCTCAAGTAACTTCTAGGATATTTTATTCTCCCGAAAAATGATGATTTATACTGAAGTGACCTGTGCTTTGCATGAAAAATATAATGAAGAGACAAAGCAGTCATGTTCCCAGCCCATAATGGAACTTACTGATGGAAGAGGTGAGCAGAAACCAAATCAGCACAGACATATATGACCAGACAGGTATCACTGATAATAGGTAAGTGGGACTCAAGTCCAGTCACAAATATATAATTGTGTAGTTACTGATAGCAGCTCCCTCACCTCAGAATCCATACAACATGTCTGCATCTATCCAAAGGCAATGGATACAGTTCAAGACTTGTTTGGTAGAGATTTCTATTCCCTAGGTTAATTGATAGATCAATAATATATACATAATTTTAAAAAAAGATTTGTTTAGTAATGAGAAAGGAGGAAAAGGAGAGAGAATCAGTGCATCATTCTAGCATATGCAATGGGAGGGATTGTACTTGTGACCTCACACTTGAGTCCAGTACTTTATCTGCCCCATGTGCAACAAATACTGGTATTTGTTTCAGAGGGCAGGAATTATTACTTGCCCCATGGTGCAGTTAATCTCAAGATTAAAATTACTCTGAAGGTGATAGTATAAGATAATACAGTCACATTAACATGTAAAATTCAAAAGTAGACATTTGCAAGACATTCTGCCAACAGGGTATGCACAAATATTTCCTCCCATGTAATTTTGCCTCAGGCCAGTCCTGGAGGAGAACTGTGACTTCAGAAACTAAAGAGGAGTTGGTAAGGTAATTTTATTTCCATTTAAAAATACTTGTATACATTTCAGATATTGCTGCCTTTGGGAAAAATAGCAGAAATGAAGTTTGGAACATTTGTTTTGAGGAAAACTCTTATGCCATTAGACTATTTGGGGAAAGGTTACTTGTGGCAGTATGATTAGGAGAATTTTAAGATAATTGCTACTCAGTGCCCCAGTTTAGAATTTAAGGTTGAGATTTGAAAGGGCAGAGTTGGCAGAAACTTTATGACATCTTAAATAAGTTATGAGCTAGCACTGCCACCATATTTAAAAGAGCATTATTTTTTCAGAGCCAGTGAGGTTCTCTCTCAGGAGCACTTTAGGCCTTTCACTGCTGCAGTGTGAGCAAGTAACCTCATTTTGGAGACTTCTGTGTGGAAGGGGTTCCTGGAGGATTAAGGAGGAGGGACCTGGAGAACTGGCTGAAGCCATGTGGAAAGGGCCTTCTGGATGATGGAGGTAATCCTTCAATCCTTGGCTGTAACTCCATTTTCCAAGGAAGACTGGAGATGAAGTTGGAAAAAATGTGGCTTGAATATATGAAGTTTTTTTTCCAATTTTTATTTATAAAAAGGAAACACTGACAAAAACCATACGATAAGAGGGGTACAACTCCACACAGTTTTCATCACCAGAACTCTGTATCCCATCCCCTCCCCTGATATATTTCCTGTTCTTTATCCCTCTGGGAGTATGGACTCAGGGTCATTATGAGGTGCAGAAGGTGGAAGGTCTGGCTTCTGTAATTGCTCACTGCTGAACATGGGCATTGACAGGTTGGTCCATACATCCAGCCTGTCTCTCTTTCCCTAGGGGGGCAGGGCTCTGGGGAAGCGGGGCTCCAGGACACACTGGTGGATTATTTTGATTTGGGACTATAGCAAACAAAACAAAACAAAACAAAACAATAGCAACAACAGTAACAAAAACAAAAACCCTAGAGATTGGAAAGGGAAGAAGAGGTCTTCCTTGCAGTAGGGCGGCCATTTGTGAGGCCCTTGTTTCTAGCCCTGCACCACATATGAACCATGAATATGTATTTATAGAATAAGATTACGGATTATTATGCCATTGTTTATTTTTAAAGTATGAAGTTTTTTCCTTTTATTTGATAGAACAGAGAGAAATTGAGAGGGGAGGGGGAATGAAGAAAGAGAGAAAGAGATACCTATGTACCTGTTTCACCGCTCAAAGTTTTCCCCCTGCAGATGGAGGCTTGAGTATGTGTCCTATAATGGATGTTTTCAACTGGGTATGCCACTGCCTTACCTCATAAAGTTTTTTTTTATTTCTTAAATGTTTTATTTATCCATTTTGAATAGGGACAGGGAGAAATTAAGAGGCAAGGGGGAACTGGAGAGGAGAGAGTAAGGGAAACAACAGCAGCATTGCTTTACCTCTTATGAAGCTTCACCCTGTAGGTGGGACCAGAGGCTTTAACTGGGGCCCTTGTATATTATAACTTGTGTTGTGCCAGATGTGCTACCACCCGGAGCTCATTATTTATTACTAGTGTTGTTACATTAATAAAGGGAAGGAGGAATGAAGACTTTCTCAGATGTATAAAAGCTACCTGTATTTAGGGATGTACTTGTATTCCCTAATAGTAGACTATTGGTGCTGTACTCAAGGGGTATGTTTCCAAGCATTACCACAGGAGTAATTTCTAACTTCTCTCATGCCTTCTATTGGATTTTACCAGTAGTTAGTTAAAAAAGCAAATTGGATATTGGCCAGACCTTCATACATTTCTCCTAGCTAGTGCAAGAGAATAAACACTAATTTGTTCAGATAGCAGTTTTTCTAGCTTACACTCAAACATTGGGACTGACCCAGGACTTAGGATTTATAGAAGACTAAAAGGTCTGCAACCTAGACATGCCCTAGGACTGTAAGTGAATCCTGTTCTCTCTGGCTCCTATAGTAGTTCTATACTTTGACCTCGCATAAACTTTATGTGATAAGTGGGCATTCTATTTTGTCCTATTATGAGCTAATTAAACGGGAATTGCCAGATCCTTGAAATTGGTTCTATTTCAGTACCCCCCCCCGTATCTTAGTTGTCACCATATATTATTATTTCTGAGGTGTCTCTAGAAGTTTATTATCCAGTCAAAATATTAATCTGTGATATCTCTGGATGAGAGGGATGGATTCTGGTTTATCTAGCTTCATAATAAATGATCTCCTTTCTGAGGGAGCTCAATGTCACCTGTATGTCAGATCTCCAAGATGAAAATTGTCATGGTGCGTACTCCTTTCAAGGTGAGAAATAACAGATATGGAAGCAGTAGCACCAGAATACAGCCTGAGCTACATGGCATGGTTTTACTCTAGAACTGAGTGGTGATAGTTACATTGGATCATGTACTGTTAACATAGTACTCACCCAATGGGCTTTTTAAATAATTTTTTTATATTTATTTATTTTCCCTTTTGTTGCCCTTGCTTTTTTAAAATTGTTGTTGTAGTTATTGATGTCGTCGTTATTAGATAGAACAGAGAGAAATGGAGAGAGGAAGGGAAGACAGAGAAGGGGAGAGAAAGATAGACACTTGCAGACCTGCTTCACTGCCTGTGAAGCATCGCCCCTGCAGGTGGGGAGCCGGGGGCTCGAACCTGGATCCTTACACCAGTCCTTGTGCTTTGTGCCACCTGCGCTGAAGCTGCTGCGCTACCGCCCGACTCCCTCAATGGGCTTTTAATGAAAGATCTGACACCCTGAACTTCTGAACTTCTCAGATCTGAACTTCTCAGCTTTCTGATTTGCTTGAATGAAGCTCACCTGGTCCTTAGGCTCCACAAAAATGCCAAACTATTTGATAAGACATCCAAAAACAAATGGAATTTTCTCTTTTAATGGTATTTTGAAATCATTAATGAATTGTGATCATTTTCTTGGTCAGTTTGGTAATTTGGTGTCTTCTCTAAGTTCTTTTTTTTTTTTTTCTGGTCCATATGTTGCTAACATTTTCAGTTAAATAATAGTTGTAAATCATATTGTAATAGGAGAAATGATTTTGAGTGTGGATCTTTTGTGTTGAAGGTCAGCAATTGTGTAAGTCTTAAGGTTTGCAGTCAGGAAAGTCAATGCCTCTCACCTGGTAAAGATGGCAGGCAGGCATCAGGTCTTTCAGAGAGCAATTAACTTTCATGATGCTGGCACAGTATAGTGTCTTTAGCTTTTAGGCTCAACTTTCATTTTGCTAGCACAGTGAAATAATCACTCTCTACATAGGGGGAATTTCACATGAGGTAAACTAACACCAATATTAAAAAAGATAGAGTATTATTTCTGTCACACATAAAGATCAGAGATAAGGATCAAGCCTATTATATTCCTTACATTATCACCATAGACCTAAATTCTCTCTGCTTGACTGTTTTTACTATTGAATCTCTTCTTCTTCTAGCGTTTGCCATTGAATCTCTCATTATGGTTAACTCACTATAAAGAATGCTGTTGGAATTTTAATAATCAAGTCCACATTCCAGGAAAAATCAATGAGGTAGTAAAGAGCAAAATGAGAACACTATAGTTGTTGGTTTTCTTTTAAAGGAACATTTTGGAAAACAAGGCTGACAGTTGTCACTTGCATTCCCTGAATAACTGAAAAGGAGACCAGGATATTCAATAATTTATTCCATCTAGAATACAATTGGGGTTTAAATAAGAAGTTGTATAAGATAAATATTAAATGGCAACTAACATTTCTTCTACTGACATAGCATATTACAGATGTAAAGCAATGGATATGACCACTTAATATTGAGAACTGAAATAGAAAGTTAAATCAATCCACTAACTAGGAGTTGGATGCAGGTAAGCAGGTGGAAGTTTCCAAGCACTGAACCCCCAAAAAAGGTGGTTATAGTCGAAGTGAGGCTAATATATAAAGCAGGAGAAGTGAGGAAAGGGACATTGATATGCTAGACTTAGCAAGGAAGCATAGCAAGAAAATCAAACTAGAGCAGAACTCAAATGATAGGTAAGGGAATGCATTTGCAAAATTAAAACTAATTCTTAGTTCTTTCACCCTCAGTATAACTGACATATTAGACTGTGTTGGGAAAACTGAGTTGAAATATGAAGAAAAATGAAACTGGATCATTACATTTTGCCAGGTACAAAAGTAAGCTTTGGTGGCCAGACAGCAGTGCACCTAGGTGAGTGCACATATTATTGTGTGAAAGGACCTGGTTTTAAGTCCTCAGTTCCCCCATGCAAGGAAGAAGCTTCATGAGTGACATTAACATAGCACTTAGCATAGCACTTATGGGTGTCTATCTTCATCTTCATCTTAACTTCCGCTCTCAATTTCTTTTTCTCCTATAAAAATATTTTTCAAAAATTAAGCCCCAGATGTATCAAAGATTTAGGTATTAGGCTATAAACTCAAAAAATACTTAAAGCAGAACATCAACAAAGAAAATTTTGATGCAAGCTTAAAAAACACATTCTAAGAGTCAGGTCCAACTGCAAGGAAAACATAAAAAAAAAAAACAGTGAGATTGCATCAGACAGAAAAGTTTCTGAGTAGCAAAAGGAATCACCACCAAAACAGGAAGTCTCCCCACAGAATGGAGTAAAAAATCTTTACATTCCATACATCAGACAGAAAGCTAATGACCCAAATATATAAAGTCTCTGATGGTCAGGGAAATACAAGCAAATACAAACAAAAAACACTCATAAGTGGAACTTAAGAATGGAAGACAGTAAGGAATAGCATAGTGTGATATTTGGACTAGGTGCACTGCATCGCTCCAAATAAAGGACTCTGGGAAGGACTTGAAAGCGGTGGGATGAAGTGACTCTGGGGTCCTGGTGCATGATGATAGAAAAGGACCTAGGTTGGGGGAGATGAGAGATTGTACCTATGTGTTAGCAACTGTACTGTACACCACTAATCCTCTAGTAAAGTGAGAAACATTGCTGTTGAGTGGAGTGCAGATACCTATCATGAGCAAATAAGTAATTGTACTCATGTGATAATAATTGTCTTGTAAAAAATTATTTCCATAGTGAAATGTAAAAATAACTTTGTTAATAAAGAATCTTCACTATTCAAATGTGTACCCAGCACATTGGTCCCACTCAGTTTAGCAGGTGGAGGTGACGTAGATAGTTCAGGAATGGTAGCTAGCACCTAGTGGAATTTATGAGGTATCTCCATCTTGAAAAAGTCTAGTAAGTGTCAGAACACCATGTTTGATGCTCCTCATTTTTGCTCAAGCCTTTCCATATAATTTGTTTCTACACTGAACAAAAGCCTCTTTGGCTATAAATCCCTGTAGGTAGGCATTTGTCATCAAACATCTCAAGATATCTATTTTACCCTTAGAATCTGATCAGGTTCCAATATTATTTCAGAGTTGATTTAACTATGTGAATGAATATCCAACTTTTGAAAATAGGGCTACCTTGTCCATAATGACATGGAATCTCTCTGAAACAGCTCAGCAGATGACAAGCAGTCTGTCCCAAGATAGGACTTAGGCTGGAAGATTCCCATATACTAATTACTGACCCTTTTGCCTAAATGGATCAAACCAGCAGCTGAGGCATTCAAATGGTACTAAAATGAGATTATTGTAACTTTGTAATGTCATGACAGTCACAACAAATTACAAGCCACAGTTTTTTTTTTAAGGGTTAATACTTACCCATAATTTATTCTCCCACTACCCAGCTAAATATCAGCGCTAGTTACATGTGAGACATAAATTCTCCCCAGATTTTTAACTTTGATTCCTCACATGTCATTAAACTAAAACAAGCTCAGTTTAAACCAAGTCGCTAGTTTTTGCATCTTACAGGGAAAATACGAAATTTGAGTAAAGTAATAATTTCAGTAAAGGCTTTGGAAATGAGTACTTTTCCTTTTATGGAAAGTTGTTCCAGTCACTTCTCTATTTCCTGGCAAATCTAAACGGCAACCTTACCACTTTTGTACTTTGTTCAGTTTTTGGATAAGAAAAGTTATTCAAGGACATGGATCTAATGTTCCAAGACCTTTGCTTTGCCTAGAGTGAATCAGAGCCTCTGTAAGATATTGAAAGTTATAAGCCCTATTGCCTTTACTTCCTTCTAAGCCACCACAGAGACCTCTGGAGGCTGGCATACTGTGTCAGCAAAGCCACATGAATTTCCGTCTGTGCTGGAATTCTGTCAGGGCACCTGTCCCAGTCCTTCTTTAGTTGTGACATGTCTGGATAAGTTGGTGGTTGTGCTGACATGCATGTGAAAGTGTGTTCACTGTGCCAACTTTGGCTTTTTGGATCTGCACAAGATGCCCTGTGACCAGCCTTAAGAAATAGCCAGGGCCAGGCGGTGGCACACCTGGTTAAAAGCACTACATTGCAGCGTGCAAGATCCCAGGTTCAAGCCTCTGGTCCCCACCTGCAGGGAGAAAGCGTCACAAGTGGTGAAGTAGGGCTGCAAGTGTCTGTCTCTTCCCTTCTCTATCTTGCCCTTTCCCACTCAATTTTTCTGTCTCTATCCAGTAATAAAATGAATGAAAAAAAAAAAGCCAAAGGAAGCCTTGCACTTCAGTAATAGTTCTAAGAGAGACAGAGAAAGAAAAAAAATTATCAGAACTCTTTACGTGGTCCACATCCATGAAGAAGCAGTGTGGAACCAGTCTGACTGAGTTTGAATCCCATTTCTGTCATTTACTAGTGCTGTGATCTGCAGTGTTACTTACTTTAAGTTACTGCAGTGTTAATATATTTTACTTTCCTTCCCTGTAAATTGAAGATAATAGAACATAACATTTAGGCTTATTATGGAAATTGAAGACCAACAGTGTTTATGGAGTAACAGCAGAGTTGCTTTTGCTCTATCCAGTCAACTAGAAAAAGTAACAAAAATCACCTGAAAACTCAACAAAGTATGACCAAGATTCCTTCAGAAACTTATCAAAGCCACAGATGAGTACAGATGTAAGTGGCTCATGGACAGAAAAGCAAAAAAAAAAAAGGATGAAAAAGAGATTCCCAGGACAAAAGGCCATACTCATGGATGGATGGATCCAGATTGGGAGACTGGCAGCTGAGGCACACCAGTTCTGGGTTTGCGTCAAAGAAAAAAAATGTTTAAAAAGAGAAAGAAAAAAGAAAGAAATTTATCTAGGCCATAGGTGAGTATAGACACCTGTGACTTGTGGATGGAAACATGGTGAGGGAGTGATTCCCAGGACATAAAATCAGTGCTCACGAATTGCTGGCACCAAATTGGGATCCTGGTAACTGGGGCAT
The DNA here is from genome assembly GCF_950295315.1 of Erinaceus europaeus. Taxonomy (NCBI): domain Eukaryota; kingdom Metazoa; phylum Chordata; class Mammalia; order Eulipotyphla; family Erinaceidae; genus Erinaceus; species Erinaceus europaeus. Next base: position 28,187,204 of record NC_080170.1, on the reverse strand, counting down.
ACCCTTCCAGGTCCAAGTTTAAGCAACATAAAACTGTTACAAAGAAAAAAAGAAAAACAAAACATCTGAAAACTCACAAATTTACAACTGTGATTTCTTGAATTTCTAATGCTGTTGCCTTACAGAGGCTGGAACAGTAACAGGGAAGCCCCATTTGACATTAAAGTCAATGAACTGGACTGGTGAATCATGGTAAAATCTCTCCTCCCACACCAAGATATATAAACAGTAAGTCAAACACTTTTCAGCCTCCTGCTGGCACAACAATGAAAGCCACACTAAATGAGGTAAGAGAAATACACAGAGAGAGCAATGAAAGAAACCTCAAATGATCAGACAAACAGATCTAGGAAAAATGGTAGAGATGGATTTCATAAAACCCATGATGAAATCACTTCAAGATATTAAAGTTAAGAATCAAGAACTCAGTGATCATTTTACCAAAGAATTGCAAAATAACAGAAAAAAACAACAACAACATAAACAGAATTGCAGGGCCTAAAGGACACTTTGAATGCAGTTCAAGTTGAGATAAGGGACCTTGGAAATAGACTTAAATCAGATGGAGGAGAGAATTACTGGAAGATACAACCACCACACTCTGTGAATTAAAAACTCTTGGAAAGGAAAGGTTTATTAGGAAAAATTAGGTACTACTCCATGAAATAACAGAATCCATCAGAAAGACGAATATCCAAGTTATCGGGATCCCGAGGAAAAGAAAAGAGAGGAGTAGAGAACATATTCAAAGACCTTTACCCCATTGAATGGTTGAGAACTGCCACATGTGTTGATTTTGTATCAAGCTACTTTACTGAATTTGTTAATTTTTTGGTCTTTGAGGCTCTCTAGGTAAAATGTCATGTCATCAGCAAATAGTGATAGTTAGATTTCTTTTACACTCTGTATGTCTTTGATATCTCTTTCTTGTATGATTGCAAGAACTATGCTGAATAACAGTGGAGATAGTGGACATCCAGTTTTTTCCAGCACCATCTGTTGAAAAGACCTTCCTTACCCCATTGAATGGTTTTGGCCCCTTTGTCATATATTAGGTGGTTGTATATGTGTGGGTTCATTTTTGGACTTTCAGTTCTACTGCATTGACCCAAGTGTCCATTTTTATTCTAGTACCATGCTCTTTTGATCCCTATTGGTTTATGGGTAAAGAAATTATGGGACATATTCTTAATGGAGTGCTACTTGGCAGTTAAAAAAGTCCACTGGTATAAAATGCATAGAACTAGAGGTGATTATACTTAGTGAAGTAAGTATGGAAGCCAGATTCTTGATGGTTTCACTCACATGTAGAATATAGAGAACTGAAACACATGATGGGCAAAATGAATAGGTAAATAAATATAGCATATCCAACCTGTCTCTTAAATTCACAGGATATTGTAATGAAATTTGGGTGGTGTGTAGCTATATCCCTATCTCCTTGTCACCTTGTAAATAACTATTACATCACCAATAAAAAGTTAAAAAATAAAAATATGAAGATCACAGATCAGCAAAATTAAACTGTGAAATATCTTCAAATTTTAATTACAGAGCTTAAAAGGAATGAAGTTTATGTAGAAGACATTTGCTATAACAGCAAGGAGGGGGAAGGTGAGTGTTTTGCTCATAGTCAAATTGTAATAATTCACTTCTTTATCAAGGAGAATCTAAGTTGTTCAGAATCTGGCTTGTGCATACTTAAACAAGAACTCTGACCCACCGTAAATCACCTGTCTGGGGAATCCCCAGGAGAGTTTCACCTCTGCTCTACCACCAGCTGAATCACCTCTGTCTTAGTTGCTCTCCACCAGCTGAATCACCTCTGTCTTAGTTGCGGATGTTACTCTGCCTGTTGCCTTCCTCCTTAGAACTGTGGTGCTCACCTGGCTACTGTGTTCTGTGTTGTCAGTGGTGATCAAGTCACACTGCTCATTGCTCATACCCACTATGTATCTAGGCTTCCTATTGCCTCTTCCATCTGGGTGATTGCCCTCCCTGAGACTCCATCAGACTCAGTCTTGTACAAGGGTGTTCCCAGGCCTATAAGGTGTCAAACTTTGGTCATAGTATGATGAGAAGAGGTCAGCTTTCTTAGCTTAAAAATGTTGGCTTGGCCCATCAAAGCAATATGACCTGAGGACAGAGTGTGAAAAAGTTTGGTAAAAGCGTGCTTTGGGATGTTAGTTACACATCAACAGGTTAAAATGTTGATCCTTGTTAATGCAGTAATCATATTATGTTTTCTTTGGCAGCACATATACTAACACTGAAACAATACAGAGAAGATATTATGGTCTCTGTGTTAGGCTGGCATGTAATAGTTTAGAAACCCACTAGTGGGAAAGAAATAAAGTGGAGTTTTAATACAGTAGGATTCATTGCCAAAATTTCTCAAATTCAGGGGTCTTGCTAAAATATAGACTCTGATTACATAGATTTGGGGTGGGTCTTGAAATTCTGCATTTTTGGCAGATTCCCAAGAATTATATGTAAACCATGGTACAATTTGCATATATATTTATTTTTTATTTATTAGTTATTTATTTTGTCAAAGCACTGCTCAGCTCTGGCATATGGAAGTGTGGGAGGTGAACCTGGGACGCAGAGCCTTAGGCATGGAGTCTGTTTGCACAACCGCTGTGCAATATCCTTTGCTTCATACATTTAAAATAGTGTGAAGCCGTTATGTGCATTATTTACAGATATGTGACTCATTTACAGTGAAAGCATTAAACCTAGCATGAAGTGGTAAACATTGTATTAATAATAGTAATTTTTCGAAGAGAGAGGAGAGGAAAGATTGAGTTTATACAAGGGGCTTCAATATGATCTTCATGCTTTTTAAACTTTGTGGCAAGTGCTAAGGTGTTCATAATATTAGTTTCTTTCTATTTTTTTGCCTCCAGGGTTATTGCTAGGGCTTGGTGCCTGCACTACAAATCCACTGCACCTGGCAGTCATTTTCCCGCATTCGATAGGACAGAGAGAAATTAAGAGAGGAGAGGAAGACGGGGAGAAAAGGACACCTGTACACCTGCTTCACCACTTGTGAAGCAACCTTCCCAGCAGAGGTGGAGCCAGGGCTCAAACTAGGATACTTGTGCCTCTTACTATGTGCACTTAACCTAGTGCACCACTGCCCAGTCCCTCCAATATTATTTTCTATATTGCTATTTATTTATTTATTTATTTATTTATTTATATTGCCACCAGGGTTATCACTGGGCCACCATGACAAATTCACTGTTCATAGCAGCAATTTTTCTTTCTGTTTTATTTGATAGGGCAGAGAGAGCTATTGAGAATTGAGAGGTAGGAGACAGTGAAGGCTAAAGAGAGGGAGAGAGGGAGAGAGGGAGGGAGGGAAAAAGGGAGGGAGGGAGGGAGGGAAGGAGAGAGAGAGAGAGAGAGAGAGAGAGAGAGAGAGAGAGAGAGAGGTGCAGACCTACCTGCTTTATTGCTTGTGAAGCTTCCCCTCTATGGGTGGGAAGCATAGACTCAGACTCAGGTAGGTCCTTGTGCATGGTATATGTGTACTCAGCAAAGTGTGCCAATTCCTGGCCCCTTATTTTTTATACTTCTATATATCATCTTTAGGACTTAAAGAAAGGTGTGTGTGTGTGTGTGTGTGTGTGTGTGTGTGTGTGTGTGTGTGTGTGTGTGTGTGTGTGTGTAGTGGCCCAATAATAGTTTTGTATAAAATTTTGAAACTTTTTTCTTGTTTTCTGTTTCTTTTTCAATGATTTTTAAATTTTTACTTGGCTATCATAATATATTTTATTCTTTAGAGAAAAATAAGATGGACAAAGGGAAATCAACAAAGCCATATTTTAAAAAGTAAAATAAAAGTTACTAAAGATACTTAAGAAATATGACATTTAAAAACATCATTTTAGAAGAAGTTTCTGTTTTTGCTGTGATTAGTAATACACATACTTACTTTACTGTTAACATTTTAATTTTGCCAAAGAATAATTGTTGAGATTCTAGTAAGAATCTTGTAACAACATCAGAAGGGTCTTACTTAAGACAGCTCATATTTTGTCATTAACTACAAGTAACATTGCTGCACTTGCAGGGAAATATTTTCCTGTTTAGTTATTCTATTTTTGCTTAAAATCAGTTTCACTCTTTGTAAAGCAAATTAAAGAAGGCTTAGGGATTTTAGTGAATAAAAATAGATGTTACAAATGGGAAATAAAAAAAAACCGCTAAGACCTACATAGGCAAGAGAACCAAACAGGGTTCTCACAAAAAGGAAATATAACTAATATCCAGATATCCGGAGTTATGTTCCGATTTCCTAGGATTAAAAAGAAAGCTTTTGATTTTAAACATTAATATTTAATTTTGTTGAGGATATGGTAATACTAGCATTTTAATTTATTATATAAAAACAGAATATAACAATTTGGGACACTCAGGCAGCATGTGCCAATGTTTAGATGGTCTACTAAAGAAATGTCTTTGAGAATTCTAGCTGAAATTCAGAAAACTGCATAAATACTGAGTTGTTGGAAAAGTTCTGATGCATTTTTGCCTATTTTTGCATGTTTTTATGTCATGACTTTTCCTACAACCCAATAGTTTCAACAATTGTTATGTGTAGTAAAGAACTATTAAATAGGAGAAAGGAGAGTATCGTCAACAAATGGTGTTGGAAAAATTGGGTTGAACATGCAGAAGAATGAAATTGAGCCACCATATTTCACCAAACATGAAAGTAAATTCTAAATGGATCAAGGACTTGGATGTTAGACCAGAAACTATCAAATACTTAGAGGAAAATAATGGCAGAACTCTTTTCTGTATAAATTTTAAAGGTACCTTCAATGATACAAATCCAATTACAAAGAAGACTAAAACAAAAATTAGCCAACGGTACTACATCAAATTAAAAGATCCTGCACAGCGAAAGATACCACCACCCAAACAAAGAGACCCCTCATGAATGGAAGATGCTATACATCAGACAAGAGGCTAATAACCAAAATATATAAAGAACTCACCTAATTCAGCAACAAGAAAACAAATGACCCCACCCAAAAATGGAGAGAGGACATGAACAGAATATTCATCACAGAAGAGATCCAAAATTCCAAAAAATATATGAAAAAATTCTCCCAAGTCATTCATTGTCAGAGAAATGCAAATAAAGACAACAATGAGATACCACTTCACTCCTGTGAGAATGCCATATATCAGAAAAGATAACAGGAACAAATGTTAGAGAAGCTGTGGGGAACAAAGGAAAGCTCCTGACTGCTGGTGGGAGTGTAAATTAGTCCAACCCTTGTGGAAAGCAGTCTGGTGGAGAACTCTCAGAATGCTAGAAGTGGATCTACCTATGGCCCTGCAGTTCCTCTTCTGGGGATGTATCCTGAGGAACCAAACACACCCATCCAAAAAGATTTATGTATACCTATGTTCATACAGCACAATTTGTAATAGCCAAAACCTGGAAGCAACCCAGGTGTCCAACAACAGATGAGTGGCTGAACAAGTTGTGGTATATATACACAATGGAATACTACTCAGCTGTTAAAAATGTTGAATTCACCTTCTTCACCTCATCTTGTTAAGTGATTTCTTCAAAGCAAAAGTTGAAAAAACAAGAACAGAAGGGAAAATACAAAAGCAGAATTTTGACTGGAGTTGGTGTATTGCACCAAAGTAAAAGACTCTGGGGTTGGAGGGAGGGCTCAGGTTGTGGAACATAATGGTAGAGGTGGAGCTAGTGGGGGTTGAACTGTTCTGTCGAAAGCTGAGAAAAGTTATGCATGTACAAACTACTGTATTTTACTTTGACTGTAAACCATTAATCCCCCAATATAGAATTTTTTAATATTTATTTTTTAATTTATTTTCCCTTTTGTTGCCTTTGTTTTATTATTGTAGTTATTATTGTTATTGTTATTGATGTCATTGTTGTTGTCTAGGACAGAGAGAAATGGAGAGAGGGGAGGAAGACAGAGAGGGGAAGAGAAAGGCAGACACCTGCATGCTGGGAAATTGTGCAGATGCAGTCACATCTGCCATGTTGTGCCCTCAGGGCACTGTCAATTCCCCCGATAGTTGGAGTGCTTTGGTTACCCCTCCCCCTTCCCATTCCTGTGAAAGTTATTATCCTACCCTGGAGTGCTATGGTTACTCCTCCCCCTTCTCATTCTTACGAGAGCTATTCCCATAAAAGCCCTTCTTCTTCCACCCCTCGCTCTCTTGCCTGCTTTTCACCTCAGTGATGGAAGGGTGCAGCACGTAGCAGGAGGTGGCCATTTTGGCTAGCTCCACGTGGCCCCAACTGCTGCTTTCCCACCCCAACCTTGAGGTCCCTGCGAATAAAGGATTGTGTTCCCTTTCTGCTCCAAACCTCCTTTTTCTGGGTCCCACTGGCAGCAAAGGACACCTGCAGACCTGCTTCACCACCTGTGAAGCGACTCCCTGCAGGTGGGGAGCCGGGGCTCAAACTGGGATCCTTATGCCCATCCTTGCATTTTACGCCATGTGGCTTAATACACTCTGCTACCGCCCAACTCCCAGAAAAAAAATTTTTTTTTTTAAATCTTAATCCTGGGAAGGTAAAGAGAAGCTATATTGAACTGACAGAATTTTAGACTACAGAATAGGTTTTAGTGTCTTCGATATGTTGATAGGGGCAGTTCTTGAACAAAGATTGGGGCTTTTCTGATTTGGATAGGACTATGCCTGCTTTAGCCCCACTTTGTTCTCAGTCAGGGATGTGGATGTGAACAGTCCATGAGAAGTATGATCTTGGCGTGAATGAACACTGTGGCAGAGACAAAGGGTTAGCATCTGTTCATGGTGCTCTTGTATGGACACCTGAGCAGTGCATGTCAATGATAGCCACGCAACCTCACTTATAAAAGATATGTAAGCTATATCTTGGTATAGTAAGTTTTATAATACAGAAACTACTGCCATGGCACAAAAAATAATTTGATTCTTGCACAGTTCAAGTTAAGTATTTGGTAAAGGACAGTTAAGTATTTGGTAAAGGACATTTTTTTTTTTAATTTTAAATTTAATTATTTAATTATTTATTTTGTTGCCCTTGTTGTTATAGTTATTATTGATGTCATTGTTGTTGGATAGGACAGAGAGAAATGGAGAGAGGAGGGGAAAACAGAGAGGGGGAGAGAAAGACAGACACCTGCAGACCTGCTTCACCACCTGTGAAGTGACGCCCCTGCAGGTGGGGAGACGGGGGCTCGAACTGGGATCCTTCTGCTGGTCCTTGTGCTTAGTGCCACCTGCGCTTAACCTGATGCACTACCGCCCGACTCCCAGGACATTTTATTTTTATTTTTATTATTATTATTTTTTTATTTAAGAAAGGAGACATTAACAAAATCATAGGATGGGTGGGTACAACTCCACACAATTCCCACCACCCAATCTCTATATCCTGTCCCCTCCCCACTAGCTTTCCCATTCTCTATCCCGGGTCATTGGATAGCATGGACCCCGGGTCATTGTGGGTTGCAGAAGGTGGAAGGTCTGGCTTCTGTAATTGCTTCCCTGCTGAACATGGACGTTGACTGGTTGGTCCATACTCCCAGTCTGCCTTTCTCTTTCCCTAGTAGGGTGGGTCTCTGGAGAAGAGGAGCTCCAGGACACATTGGTGGGGTCTTCAGTCCAGGGAATTCTGGTAGGCATCATGCTGCCATCTGGAAGTTGGTGGGGGGGTTTAGTTCTGGGCTTTCAATTCTGTTCCACTGGTCTGTGTGCCTATTTTTGTTCCAGTACCAGGCTGTTTTGATGATGATGGCTTTATAATAAAGTTTGAGGTCTGGGAGTGTGATGCCTCCATTTCTGTCTCTTTTCCTCAAGATGGTTTTGGCAATTCTAGGTGTTTTCTGGTTCCAGATAAATGATTGTAGTTTTTGTTCTATTCTCTTAAAGAAGCTTGGTGGAACTTTGATGGGTATCACATTAAATTTATATATTGCTCTGGGGAGAATATTCATTTTGATGATATTTATTCTTCTGATCCATGAACATGGGATGTCTTTCCATTTCTTGGTATCAGTTGCAATATCCTTGAATACTGACTCATAGTTTTCAGTAAAGAAGTCTTTCACTTCTTTGGTCAATTTACTCCTAGGTATTTTATTCACTGCTGTGACAGTGAATAGGAGTGATTTCTGGATGTCTTCTTCTTCAGATTTAGTGTTTGCATAAAGAAATGTCACTGATTTTTGTACATTGATTTTGTAGCCTCTCACCTTGCTATATTGCCTAATAACTTCCAGTAGTTTTCTACTGGATTCTTTAGGTTTTTCTATGTATACTATCATATCATCTGCAAATATTGAGAGCTTGACTTTCGATTTCTTTGTCTGTGATTGGTGCATTTAGGTTTTGTAGTTCTCCTTGGTTCAATTTTGGAAGCGCATATGTTTCTAGGAATTGTTCCATTTCTTCCAGATTCTCTAGTTTGGTAGCGTATAGTTCTTCATAGAAGTTTTGCATGATTTTCTGGATTTCTGTGGTGTTAGTTGTGATATCTTCTCTATCGTTTACAAATCTATTAATTTGAATCTTCTCCCTTTTTTGTTTAGTGAGTCTGGGTAGGGGTTTGTCAATTTTGTTTAATCTTTCAAAGAACCAACATTTGGCTTCATTGATCTTCTGTATGGTTCTCTTATTTTCGATGTTTATTTCTACTCTAATTTTAATGATTTCTGTCCTTCTGCTTGCTTTAGGATTCCTTTGTTCCTCTTCCTCTAAGTCCTTGAGGTGTGCAGTAAGATTGTTTATTTGAGCTTTTTCTTGTTGTTTAATATGTGATTTTATGGCTATAAGTTTCCCTTTCAGTACTGCTTTAGCTGTGTCCCAAATATTTTGATAGGTTGTGTCTTCATTTTCCTTTGTTTCCATGAGCATTTAATTTCTTGCTTGAGTGACTCTCTGACCCAGTGGTTCTTAAGCAGTATGTTGTTTAGTTTCCAAATTCTGTGTCTTTTAATAATTTTCTGTTTGTTGTTAAATGTTAGTTTTACTCCACTGTGGTCTGAGAAGATAATTGGGATGATTTCAATTCTCTTGAATTTATTGATACTTTGTGGCTTAACATGTGGTCTATCCTTGAGTATGTGTTATGTGAATTTGAGAAGAATGAGTATTCCAGTTTTTTTGGGTGAAGAACTCTGAAAATGTCCAAAATGTCTAGTCTGACCATCTCTTCATTTAATTCTCTTGTTTTTTTGTTGGTTCTCTGCTTTGTTGATCTAAGTGTGAGAGTGGGGTGTTAAAATCTCCCACTATTGTTGTATTACTATTGATGTATTTTTGAAGTTCTTTCAGTAGGTGCTTCATGTATTTATATGGTCGCTCATTGGGTGAATAGATGTTAATAATTGTTAAGTCTTCTTGACTGATTGATCCTCTAATCATTATGTAATGTCCTTGCCTATCTTTTATTACTTTATTTAATTTAAAATATTTTTTGTTAGAGATGAGAATGGCTTTTTTCGTGTGGTCCATTAGCCTGTATGATAGTTTTTCATCCTTTCACTTTAAGTCTATGTTTATCCTGTTGTGTCAGGTGGGATTCTTGCAAGCAGCATATGGTTGGGTTATGTTTTCTGATCCATCCTCCTGTTCTGGGTAAGTTGATGGGTAAGTTTAAGCCATTGACATTTAATGATATTATGGATTTAATGTATTGTAGTGCCATTGTTCAATGAGTTTTTATTTGCTCTGATATATGACAAATATCATAGTGAAGTTCTTGTTTATAAGAGGTCTTTTAGAACCTCTTTCAGGGCTGGTTTGGTAATGGTTGCTTCCTTCAACTGTTGTTTGTCTAAGAAGGTTTTGATCTCTCCATCTAGTTTGAATGAAAGTCTAGCAGGATATGCTATCTTTGGTTGAAACCCTTTTTCATTCAGGGCTCGATAGATATCTTGCCATTCTCTTCTGGCTTTTAGAGTTTGAGTGGAGAAGTCTGCTGATAGTCTTATGGGTTTTCCACTGTATGTGACTCTTTGTTTTTCACTTGCAGCCTTTAGGATCCTTTCTTTATCCTTACTTCTTCTCATTGTGACTATGATAAGTCTTGGTGTCTTCAGGTCTGGGTTGATTCTGCTTAGAACTCTCTGGGCCTCTTAAATCTTAATGTCCTTTCTGTTGTTCAGGTCTGGGAAGTTTTCTTCTATAATTTCTTCTAGAATGTTTCCTTCCCCTTCCTCTCTTTCTTCCTCTGGCAGGCCAATTATACGGATGTTACTTCTTTTAAGATAATTCCATATGTCTCTGTTGTTGTTTTCAGTGTCTTTCAATCTCTTTTTTTAGCTCTTTCACCTCTTTCTTAGTTTTCTCTAGCTCATCCTCTGTCTGACTAATTCTGTTTTCTGCTTCTGCTAGTCTGCTTTCTCTTACCTAATCTTCTTTCTTCATTATAGCTATTTCAGCTTTCAGTTCTCTAATTCCCTCAAGATAATCAGTATTTTACTTGAGGGTCTCATTTTTTGTTTCTCTAATACTGCCATTCCTTTCCTTAAAAGTTGTTTTCATTTCTGTGATTAATAAGTTTATTATTGCTTGCATACTTTTCTTATCTATGGTTACTTCTGGCTGATTTGTGGTTTCTTCTATGCTCTTTCTTTATTCATTGTAGTAGCAGTTTTATTTGCTCTTGATCTACCCATTTTTTTTATTAATGTGTTTATTATTTTTATGTTCTGTTGTTCCTCAGTTGTTGTATTTTGAGTACAGGCAACACTGTACTAAATACCTTTATGACAAATGTAATCACCAACCTCTGAAATTACAATAGCAACTGAAGCAAGGATTGAAGCAGTTTAACCACTACCAGTTAGCCAAACAATGTCTCTAGTCCATGAAAAAATAGCAACCAAGTCCAAGTGAAGAAGAAAGAGAAAGGAAAAAATGGATTGCAAGAATAGACAATTACGCAAATATACTATCCCCTATATATTCTCGGGGTAGCAAGAGAAGAAAGGGAAGTAGAACAGAGATACACACATAGAGACACACTGTGTCAGACACTCTGTGTCAGATTTCTGCCCCAAAATAATTCACAAATGAATATCAGTGAATTCAGAAAGCCGAAGAAGGAGGAAGAAAGGAAGACAAGAAAAAGAAAAAAAATAAAAGAAGAAAAAACAAGAGAGAGAAAAGATAAGAAAGAGAGCTGTAATAAAAGAGCAGTGAAAGCAAAGAGTTATTTTATTTTATTTTTTGATTAGCTAGGAGGAGAGAAAAGGGGAAAGTGGGTAGAGGAGGTAGTAGTAGTGAAACAAGTTCCTCTCACAATGGGTAAGCTGCCCGGTCGGTAAAGAACATTTTGTGTAGTGACACAACAGTGTGGATTCTTTCTATTCTGTGAGCCTTCTGAGTTTTAATTGTGATCCTCTATCTCCCTAAGGAAAAAAAAAGAAGTAAAAGTACAAGGAATTACGTGGGAATTTTTTGGGGTAGATAGTAATAACATATAGTACTCATCCAAATTCCATCTATTAGCTAAAGAGATTTATATAAAAGAAGTCCCAAATTTGACCTCCAGAACTGCCAGATGCCAGTCCTCTAATTAAAAAGCAGGAAAAAATAAATGAAAAAATTTCCTAGGTTAGGATATAGTTAAATCTAACTGTAAGAGAGTCTGAGAATAAAGAGAAGGACATGGATAGTGATCCTAAGTACTCTACCACATCTACAATGTATACATACAGTAGAGTAACATATAGATATTTATAAATATCATTAAATCAATTCTTAATTTTTTACTGCCACAGGGGTTATTGCTGGGGCTCAGTGCTTATAGAATGAACCCACCACTCCAGGTGGCTGACTCCCCCCCATTTTTCTTTCTTTTAATTTGATAGAACAGAGAGAAACTGAGAGCAAAAGGAGTGGTAGAGGAGAGAAAGAGAGACACCGCATCACTGCTTCACTGCTAGTGAAGCTTTTCCCCTGCAGGTAGGAATAAGGGGCTTGAACCCATGTACACCTGGTAATGTGTGTATGTAACCTGGTGCACCTTCACCAATCCTCCCCCACCCCCATTCTTAATAAAAATAACTTTATTGATGCAATGTTGATTTCAAGATTAATATTATTTATTAGTGATTTAACAGTTTTAAAATAAATTTCATGAATAAAATTACATACATACACATGGTATGTTTCAGTCTACACACTGATCATCAAAATTCTACACTTACCCTTCCTCCTATAACCATCATAATTTTTACAAAGTGATATAGAGTTTTGGTACAAATTTTTGCAAATTAATTTGTTTTAGTCATCTATAGTCTACATATAAATGAAACTGTCCTATAGTTGTATTTCCACCTTTTATTTCATTTAGCACAATTACCTACAGTTCCATCCATTTTGTTTCAAATGGCACAATTCACTTCCTTAAATTGCAGAGTAGTGTTCCATTGAATATGCAGCCTATAATTTTGTTCCCATTTTTTTTTTACTTGTAATTAGCACTGGGTTACAAGATGGTACGATTATGGAGTATTGAATGCTTCCACTTTATGGCTATTGTGAATAATGTAGCTATGGATATTGGGGGGTGTATATATCCTTTCTAATAGTGTTTGAATGTCTTTTGCATAAGTGCCTAAGAGTGGTATTGCTGTATCATAAGGTAGTTCATTTTTATGTGTAAGGATTTTTCATACAGTCTTCCAAAGGGGTTGTACCATTTTGCATTCACACCAGCAGTATAGCAGACTCTCATTTTCTCCACAACCTTGCCAACACTTGTAATTTCCCATTTTGTTGATGGAAACCACTCTCTTAGGTGTGAGATGATATCTCAGTGTAGTTTAAATTTGCATTTCTCTAATGATAATGAAGTGGAACATTTCTTAATGTGTCTGTGATTATGTGTATCTCTTTTGAAATCTGTCTGTTTAGTTCTTGACCCACTTTTTGATTGGGTTATGTTTACTTCATCTGTAGACCTGTACCCAGTCTGTATAGATGTTTGATATCAGTCCCTGTATCCCAGGGATGAATCCCACTTTGTCTTGGTGAACTGTTCTCTTGATATGCTGTTGAATTCAGTTTGCCAAAATTTTATCTTACTTGGTTTCTTAATTTTTGTTGTTCTCCAAGTTATTTTAAGTCCTCTTTAGATTTCTTTAGTGACCCATGTGTTATTTGGAAGTGTATTGTTTAATCGCCATACTTTGGGTGGATTTCTTTCTTTCTTTTTTTGTATATGTATTTAATTTCTAACCTCACTGACACAAAATCAGAAAAGAAACTTTTTATGATCTCAATATTCACATGTTTATTAAGGCTATCTTTAAGTCCCAACACATTGTCAGTCCTAGAGAATGATCCATGTACAGTTGAAAAAAAAAAGTATATTCTTTTTTGGGGGGGGGGAATGAACGGTTCTGAATTTCTGTTAAGTTCATCTCTTCTATGACTTCATTTAAGGCTTTTATTTCCTTGTTTATTTTTTTGTCCTGATGATCTGTCTCTTCCTATAAGTAGTGTGTTACAGTCTCTTACTATTATTATGTTGCTGTTGTTAGTCCCTTGAGGTCACCGAGTACTTGTTTCATATTCAGAGCATGTAGTGTTTATTTTTAAAATGTCATTTATTTATTTATTTTTCTTGATAGAGAGACATTAGGCGGAGATAGAAAGAGAGAGAGAGTAAGAGAAATGATGACACTAATGTTTCCTTTAGTGCAGTGGAAGCTAGGCTTAAACCTGGGTTGCATATGTACAAAGCAGTACACTATTCAAGTGAGCTATTTCTCATGTCCCCAAAATGCCATTTTAAATTTAAATTAAGAGGCTAGTGGATAACTGATCTGTGATAGAGCATTTCTAAGCTGATTAAAGACCTCAGGTTATGGTCTTAGCACCAAAACCACATGGGAGTACCATAGCGCTGGGGCAAGCTCCATGGATGGTGGGGTGGTACTGTACCTTTTCTGTCTTTCTATAATCATTAAAATTAGACCACTGATTGTTTTTATTTTTAAATTTAACTCAACATTCAAGGAGTTCTATGTTGTTAGTATGGTGTCATTTTGCATATGGGACTCTCTCAAATCTAAAATCTCTCCTTTGCCTCTGGTTTATCTCTAATCTCTCAGCAGTAACTGTTGTTACCACTAATGCTCTGGGTTCCTCCAGAACCATGTTCTTTCCTAGAGGGTTAATGTTATTTAGCTAAATGACAGCTTAAATGTCAGACACTGTGGCAACCTTTCAGCCTTCTCTGATTAAGTAGGATTCATGCCACACATAATGAAAACAAAGCAAAAACAATTTACAAAAACCATCTTAAAAAGCAGTAGTTGACAAATTTCTAATAAAATTCTCTCCTAATCATCCTGATATGAACAAATGGTGAATTTAGTCCCCTTTTGAAAACCAAGCAGCCATCTCAAAAGTAAATTAATTAGACACTAAGGATGTCTATTTTCTTCCACTTATTGGCTTCAACCTTGGAAATTAGAGGGGGAAAAATAGTTAAACTTTCTTTTGAGTTTGTTGGGAGTTGCTCTTACAGATGGTGGCAATCTCTGGAGAATTTGATTTCTGTGACTTTTGCCCCTTAAACAAAGAGGCTCACTTTATTGGCAGTGCTGAATCTCTAAGTATACTTTTTTCTTACATATATCAATATCATGCAGGCATAGAATTTTAACTGCTGCTATTTATTTGTGGAAACCTTACCACAATTATCTCCATTTGGGTCAGTTTTGTACTGACTCTGACTTGGAATATTTTGAAATAAAGTTGAGGTGGCTTATTTGCTTAAAATAATCATACATGGTGTACTTCATAATGTGCTGGTCTGGTTTCACTTATGATGTAAAGGAAATATTCTAGATCCTCTCAGAATTCATAAGCATACCACAGATAGCTAACTGATATTCTTTAAAAGGAACCTGATTTCATGGAAACTGGTCTAGTCACTCTCAAGTGCTTTGGATATGTATAAAGTTACAAATCGACCTGCCACTATCCACAGCTTCAAACATGGGTATTAGGCGACTTCTCATAATACCTGAATATGTTTAATCTTTTTTGATTTTTTATTTTTGGTTCCTACTTGCTTTGTTCATCACTGAATGAAGGGCCCTGTTATCTGACTTAGACATACACAAGTGGTAGTGTAGAAATATTCTTTTGAACTTTTTATTCTTGGATTTCTGGTAACTGGTTGTATTAAATGGTGGGAAAAGACAGCTTTTAACACAGCTTGGATTTTTCCCAGCATACTTACAGGATTATTGCCAAGGTATAACTAATAATTCTATGTCATTGTAGGTTATTTTTCATCTATTGTTGACTGTCAGCAATCCTTTTAAATTTTTTTTATTTATAAAAAGGAAACATTGACTAAACCATAGGATAAGAGGGGTACAACTCCACACAAATCCCACCACCAGAACTCTGTATCCCATCCCCTCTCCTGATAATTTTCCTATTCTTTAACCCTCTGGAAGTATGGACCCAATGTCATTGTGAGATGCAGAAGGTGGAAGGTCTGGCTTCTGTAATTTCTTCCCCACTGAACATGGGCATTGACAGGTCAGCAATCCTTTTATCTATAATAGGTTTAGTATAGTCAAATGATACCAGGGAGTGATTATGTATATGCCTAGTCAATAGAGGAAATTTTGATTTGTTCTCCTGCCAAAACACCTCAACTTAATTGAAATGTTTCTTCTGTGTAAGTACTGCATGCTAACTGATTGCGCCACTGGAGCTCCTAAATGTTTCTTCTTTAGCAAATCTTTATACTGTTTCTTTATTTATTTTTAATGTTAACTCCTGTCTTGAGGTAGTAATTTTTAAAACAATATTTATTTTAGATAGGACAGGGAGAAATTGAGAGGGAGAGGGGAGGTAGAGAGGGAGAGAAAAAGAGAGACAACTGCAGTGCTTCATCACTGTGAAGGGTTACCTCCTTACAGGTGGATGAGATAATAATTTTATTACAGTGGTATTTCTATCTCTTATTTATTCAGATATTGAAAGGATGATTTCCCTGAAAACTGAATCTTCCTACCATCCACAGATGAAATATAGCATTGATCTGTTTTTCTCTCCTCATTAATCTGAGCCCAGTAGGATGAGGTATAGAAAGGGAAACTAATATGCCATTTCTACTCTACAGTCTTTGTAAACAATTTGACCACATGGATAAATTGAGGTTTGGTAATGGTTTCTCCCAAAAGGGAGAGCTCTCCCATCACTATCTTCATTACTCTTGAGTTTACTCATCAACCGCCTCTAAGAATAATTGCAGAGTCTGAGGAAATTAATAGGTGGAATGCTAGTAAACTCCTATTTTATGACTACTAATTACACTTTATTTAAATGTTTAGTTTTCTACATGTGAAATTTTATCTATAGAATTTCTGTTGACAAGTTAAATATGCTGGATTGGTTTGCTTTGAGGCAAAAACAGATAATGTAGTTTGAGCTAAAGTAATGATTCCACAGATTTGGAGTGTAGATTCACTTGACTAAAACCAAACTAAATGGAAACAAAGCAAATCAGAGCATCCAAATATTAGTGTCCCTACGGATGGCCAGTGCATCTTATTACGTCATCATATTAAGAAGTATTACTGTGTGCTTAATATGAGTACTAAAGTTGTAGAAACTGGGTACAAATATAAGCTGCCAACTGCTAGTTGTAAAATATTGGATGGTAGATAAACCTTTCTCAGTCTTGATTTTATCATATTTAAATGAGATATTAGGAGACAAAAGTACAATAATGTGTTTGTAAAAAAAAAAAAACTATCCCATTCAAAATAAGTGCTTGACTGATCTAGTTGAGTTGCTTTAGCAAAAAATGCTGCAGAGTGAGAAAAAAGAGAAGGCATTTCTTTTTCACATTAAAATATCTTTTTTTCAATTTTTTTATTTTTTATTAGATAGAACAAAGGGAAATTGAGACGGGGATACACACACACACACACACACACACACACACACACACACACACACACTCACTCACTCACACATATAGAGAGAGGGGGGAGAGAGAGAGATAATGTATCCTGAAGACTTGCATCATTGCTCCTGAAGCTTCCCTCCTGCAGGTACGGGGCTGGAGTTGGAGCCGGAACTCTGGGCCCTTGCACTTGGTAAAGTGTGCACTAAATCATATGTGCCAATGCCTGGTCCATCTTTTTCACTTTTTTTTTTGCCTCTGGTTGCTGGGGCTGGGTGCCAGTACTATGAATCCACCACTCTTGGTGGCCATTTTTTTCTTTTCTTTTCTTTTTTTTCTTTCCCCCATTTTATTTGATAGAACAGAGATAAATTGAGAAGGGAAGGGGAGATAGAAACGGAAAGAGAAAAACAGACACCTACGGACCTGCTTCTCTGCTTGTGAGGAGTCCCTGCTGCATGTAGGGAGCCACGGGCTTGAATTGGGATCCTTGCTTTTAGTACTAAGTGCACTTAACTGGGTGCATCACCATTGGTGCGTCAATTTTGAATATTGGAAAGTTGAAGTGTCAAGATACTTGAAAATTCAGTGACTACTGAGAGTCCATTTTCTGATTGGCATCTTCTTAATATATTTTCAAATACCAGAAGTAACATGAAAGGTCTCTAGAGCTCTCTTATAAGGGCACTAACCCCAACTTATAAGGGTGCCACCCTCATGATCTAAGCATTTCCCTAAAGTCCCAGCTCCTAATGCCATAACTTGAAGACTAAGATCTCAACATATTAATTTGAAATGAGAGGAACATTCAGTCCATACTCAGTAAGCAACCAAAACTTGTGAGTTGTACAAACATTAGCATTCAGCCAATGTCAGTGCCAGTGTCTCATTTCTCCAAACCCTCGTTATAGTCGGAATTTGAATTTTTACAATTTCTATTTACTTATTGATTGATTTGTTATTGGATAGACAGAGAGAAATTGAGAGAGAAATGGAGATAGAGAGGAAGAGAGACAGAGACACCTACAGACCTGCTTCACTGCCTGTGAAGTGACTCCCCTGCAGGTGGGGAGCCAGGGGCTTGAATGTGCATTTAACCTGCTGTGCTACCACCCTACTCCCGGAATTTGAATTTGTAAGTAAGCATATACTAGAGAATTAGCAGACATTAGAAGCACCCTCTTATTTTCCCATGGTTTCCCCCTTTCCCTCTTGGTCCTCATGTTATGTACGGACTCATTGTGTGTTGCTTAATTAGGTGCTATATACAGGTCCGTGGAGAGAAACAAACAATTGTTTGCCATTTTGGAAACTGTTCCACTGAGGGTGCTTAACTACATCTCCCAAAATTTTGTAGGAAACACTACCCTGATGTTTTTTTTTAAACCAGAGTACTGCTCAGCTCTAGCTTATATTGGTGCTGGAGATTGAACCTGGGAACTCAGAGCCTCAGATTGACAGCCTCTTTGAATAACCATCAAGCTATACCCTTGTCTCCCCCCGCCCCCGTCCTAGACTGCACTGATGTATCAAATCACTGAAGGCAGCAGACAGTTATGGAACTAGAATCAGTTTCCTTCTCTTACTGACCCACTGCTGCTATTCCTTCTCTTTATAAACCCCATGCCCTGGTTGAGGGTAAGATTAAACAAAGTCGTATAAGATAGAGCATCTCAGATGAAATACAGAGAGAGTGAAACCAGAGCATGTACTCTGCTGATGCTTAAACTAAAAGCTTCAAGCATGTGACTCTTATGCTCTTCCAGTTTAGCTATTGTGTTGGAAAAGGCATGATGCGCATGTTTTTTTCTGTGTTTCTTTACTTTTAATTAGAATTTTAATACTGATTTATAAAATTGTAAGGCAATAGTGGTATAATTCCATACAGTTCCTACCACCAGAGTTCTGTGTCCCATCGCCTCCACTGGAAACTGCAGTATTTCTTCCAAGGTCACCTATATGGACTGATTCTATAACTATATATCTATATCATATATTTATCTATCATCTATATAGCTATATATTTCCCTATTTTTAATGGTCCTGACTTTATTTCCTTTCTAGTTCACCCCTACACCCATTACTACTTCCAAGTATCTTTCCTTTTTTTTTCTCTCTCTCAGAAAAGCCAAATTTTGCCTGGCTTCCTCTGGTGTTTTCCGGATTCACTTCTCTTTCATTGATGGTAAAAGACAGGATCCCTGGTGACAAACACTTTTGGCCCTGGTGGAATGAGTGTACAGAGCTCTTTGGATTACTTCCCTTATTGTTTACTCCTCTGGGAGTATGGACCAAAATTATTTTAGGGGTGCAGAAGGTAGGAGTTCTGATTTCTGTAATTGCTTCTCCACTGGACTGGGTAGGTGTTGGTAGGCTGATCCATTCCCCCAGCCTGTTTTTATCTTTCCCTAGTGGGGTAGAGCCCTGTAGAGGTGAGGTTCCAGGAGCCTGTGGTGACATCATTTGTTTTTCTATGCAAAAATGTGTCATGACTTTTTGACAACCCAGTACTTCCCTACCTATGTAAAATGGTTTTTTGGAGACATTGGTCTTCCATTTTTTGAGGCAGCTAGCATCTAAGAATAAACTTCACTTTCCATTCACTAACCTCTGTTTCTTGAATTCATTACTCTTTCTCTCAGGAAGTACTGAACCTTGATATTTTGTAAATCTGTAACAGATTGACTGATAATATATGAGGGTAATTAACTGGTGCCCTGGGTGAACTAGTTCTTAAACATTTGTTAATATTATCCTTAGATAGTTGGGAAGTAATATGCTGTTGTAAGACCATTTTAAAATTAGAAAAAAAATAAAGAACAAGACAGTCCCTTTATTCTCTTAACTCCCACTATTTCAAATTCCACTCCTCCTACCCTTTCAGCACATCTTCCAATAAAAATAAAATAATAAAGAAACATAACTCTGGTCAATAGAACACTCCTCTTTGAGAATACTTTATTGACGTATTGCTTAGACTAATGCAAAATGTGAGCAACTATAGCAAAAATCTAAAAATCTACTCCTGTTTTCTAAAAACTTTCATAAGTTTTTTTCCCTAAGTTTAATAGTTTTCCCAATAAACTTTTAGTTACTTCATATGTTTGAGTGCTGACTTGGCATCTCTCTTTGTCCTATTATTTTCTGGCTGTTCTTCTAGAGCAAAGTTATCTAGAGCAAAGACACACACACACACACACACACACACACACACACACACACACACACACACACACACAGCCACCACCACCACCACCACCCTTCTGCCCTCCCTCCCCTACTGTCCCCTGTCTTCAGGTGTCATAGCCTTTGTTAAATTCCAAAATAGTATTGACTTGCTATGTGACTCTGATATTTTCATACAATGTCTTTGGTCCTGAATTTTCTCTATTGCAAGTAGTAGCTAAAACTCTTCAATAATGTTGGTGTTCTGGTCAAATATATGAAGACTTCCTTAGACTATTTTTTTCTCCTCGAGATATCACTACTTGAGATTAATTAAAAGAACAATTGGAATACAGCAGTAGCTCAAATAAAGTTAGCAATGACTTTGTTCTCCAAATTTAGGCAGTTCCTTTAAGAACCCAGTGATCCCTGAAGACCCCTTTTTAGTTTTAAATAGTTCAAAGTGACTTCAAAGCAAAACTGGCTTTGCAGGAATTTCCTTTATGCACAAACCAGGGTTTGTGTTCTCACCCACCAGACTTGAAGATAAGGAGTGAAAGAGAGAGAAAAAAAACCCAGTAAATTTCCAGCATCTAGGACCATCTGCTTCAGTGAGAGGGTAGGAGAAATATGAAGGAAAAGGGAGAGAGAGTTTGGATATTTGGAAAACACTGTTGCAGCCAGTACCTGGGAGCAGCCTCAGTGACTTTATTTGGGTACAGTCATTATGTCAGTGCACCTGGTACATAGTGGGTGCTCAGCAAATGTAGTAGTATTTGGCAACATTGGAGTACTGTACCTTTTCAGTTCAAAAAGTCATTTTCTGCTTTTTTCCCAATTATGAATTATGGAATTGGAACCTGTCTTTTACTCTAAATTCCCAAACTTGGATCAGGCTTTGCATAAATGGAGTTGGTGATTAGGATGGAATTATTGGTAACTACAGAATTGACCAATTAGGGAAACTTGTTCTAGATCTTCCTATATATCAAATACAACACAGTTCAGCACTTGAATTCATAGACTCTGGAACATATATAATATTATAAATCAGTGTTACTTTGAGGGCTGGGCAGTGGCACACCTGGTTAAGCACACATAGTACAAAGCGCATGGACCCACACATGGATCTGGGATTTGAGTCCCTGGTTCTCCACTTGTGGGAGGTGGGGGACACTTCACAAGTGGTAAAACAGGTCTACAGATGTCTTTCCTTATCTCTCCCTATCTCCCCTCTCCTCCTCTCTCAATTTCTCTCTGTCCTATCCAATAAAATGGAAAAAAATTTGGCTGCCAGGAGCAGTGGGTTCATAGTGCCAGTACCAAGTCCCAGCAATAACCCTGGAGGCAAAAAAAAAAAAAAAATCAATGTTACCTTAATGAAATTTTATTTTCAAAATGGGCTCTGCATTTGAATTATAGTTCTGTTAGTGATGAGTCATACAGCCAAAGATGATTCATTTCACCATGTAACTCAAGTTTTTCATCTTTTAAATATTAAAATTTTTGTCATCAGATTTATTTCTGGGGCTCACTTGATGTCTATTCTACAAAATAATCACACCTAGTTGTTATTTATTTATTTATTTTTATAGGTGAGAAGTAGAGAAAGGAAGTGATAAAAAGAGGGAGGGAGGGAAGGTAGAAGGGAGAAGGGGAGAGAGAGTGAGAGAGAGAGAGAGAGAGAGAGACCTGCAGCACTACCTCACCACTTGTGAAGCTTCCCCCTTGAACATGGGGACTGGGAGCTTCAACCTTTCAACCTGGTTACTTGTGCACGGTAACATGTACGCTCACCAGATGTGTCACTGCCCAACCCAATTTTTTTTAAATGTCATTTTTAAACAATCACAACTACTGATAAATATCTATCTGTGTAGTAAAAAACTTAATCTTGCCTAAAAAGAGATCTTGCTTTACTGTGCCTACTGGAGGTTATCTCTAAATCCTTGGACAATAAAAATGTCTTTGCTTATCTGCGAATGTTGACTATGTCAGACAGTCTAATAGTTTTAGCTTGACTTTAAAGGACCCAGATACTGATGTCAGCCATTCTTCCACAGTAAAGTCCTCTGATTGGTAGTGCTCTGTGTGTATCCTCACTCATCATTGCCAGAAAGACTCATACAGCCAAGGGAGAGTCATACACTATAGGGAGAGAGTACAGTCAGAAGTTCAATGTGTGCAACACTCTTGGGTCCTACTCTATGAGCCTCTTCCCTTGGTGACTTCAATCTCTATTCTTTAGTTTGTAATAAACTGCAACTGTGAGTGTAATAGCTTTTAGTGGTCTCTGTGAATGCTTTTGGTGAATTATTGAACCAAAGGGTCATCTTAAAGACCTCTGAATTTTGATTTATCGGTAGTGAGGGCGGTCTTGTGAGCACTGCTTATTCTGGTCTTTGTAGAGTATTAAATTAGATAGTACATGTTAAAAGCATAGAGAGTAGTGCTTATCAAGATTAAGACTTAAATAAATCAGTTACTGTTCATATTGTTTAATATTTTCTGAAGTCATATCCTACTGGAAATATAGGGCCTATGATGTTATTCAGCCCGTGTTGTCAAATTTAATAAGTAAAATAAAGAGCATACTTACACTTTATAAATTGTTTATCTGAAATTCAAATTTAGTCATTCTGTTTGAGAACCCTAAATATGTTCGTTGTCCAGATAAAAAGAATATGCCAATAGAGGTTTAAAATTCTGTTATTGTAGAATGTTCTTGACCTGGAGTAAAAACAAACAAAAATCAGACCTTTTGATTCCCAGGTACTCTGGAAAAAACCTGAAATACTCTGTAGGTAGAGGTGAAATTCTTTGAGTTTAAGACTAAGAAGGGATTATGAAAGTTGATTTTGTATAAGGAGAGGCTGTATCTCCAGATGTCTACAGACAATAAAGGAATGCTAGGAAGTCTGCATTTTCTCTTGAGAGCCATCACTTCACAGAGAAATCTAAATTTTATATGTTAGGAGAAGTCATCTGAAACCTATTCTGAGTATAATTCTATTCAATTTTTTGTGTTTTAACACTTTTACACACATACACATATGTACATAAACATACCCAAAGTATATGTGTTTCTTTTTTTTTAAATTTTTTAAATATTTATTTAATTTATTTATTCCCTTTTGTTGCCCTTGTTTTATTGTTGTAGTTATTATTGTTGTTGTTGTTGGATAGGACAGAGAGAAATGGAGAGAGGAGGGGAAGACAGATAGGAGGAGAGAAAGATAGACACCTGCAGACCTGCTTCACCGCCTGTGAAGCGACTCCCCTGCAGGTGGGGAGCCGGGGTTCGAACCGGGATCCTTATGCTGGTCCTTGTGCTTTGCGCCACCTGCGCTTAACCCGCTGCGCTACAGCCGGACTCCCCAGTATATGTGTTTCTTATGAGGACAATTACATGGGATTGAGGTTCCACTTTTATGAGCTCATTTTACCTTAGTTACTCCCATTAAGGTCCTGTTGCAATACAGTCACATTTGGGGTTAGCTATCTGTCTGTCTGTCTATCTATCTATCTATCTATGTATGTATTCGTCACACTGTCATTAGGTGCCTTTGTATACTGAGTCTATTCTTAAAGTGGTGTGATGTCATAGGAAGAGGGGTTTCTACATAAGACTGATAAGGTTCATGCTTTCATTCACATATTAGTTATCTACCCCAGGAAATTTAACTTCCATGAGTCCCAGTAATAACAATTCAAAATAGGACTAATATGTGAATAAAAATAAAAATAAAATGAGCACCTGGCATGTATAAAAGAAATTCTTCAAATATCAATACTTTATCCATTTTAATGCCACTAGTGTGTAATTAAATTAAATGCTGATTAATTTTGATTTATTATTTTATTACTTAGGGGCTAGAGAATTGTAAATCAGTTGACAAATCAGCATTTTAAAATAAACTTTTCCAAAATATTTCCACAGAGTCCTTGTCTTCAAGCAATGTTTGTTTTTAAACTTTATTTTATGGTTTAAACATTCATGCTTAACTTTAAGGATCTCTGTAAATTCTTGACCATGGGTGGTCTAAAACTGTTTTAGATGAAACTGTTTATTTTGCAGATGATTCTGTAACAATCCTGTTTTGAGTTTCCTATCCTGGGCAGTATCACATTTTACAAACATATGAGTGAGACATGCCAATGTGAAAAACAAAGACGCCTTCATTCAGAACAAACGAAACCTCCCCAAATCATGAGATCTAACTACAGACTTGTCTATACAACCCATCTGACTAATGTCTACAGAAAAATTGTCTGCATAAATTGCTTTAACAATCAACTTAGAAATATACAGTGTTTTTCTTTTGTTTTTGTTTTTTTGAGAATAGAACAAAAGCTACAAATGTTTATCTGGAACCAGAAAATACCTAGAATTGCCAACACAATCAAGAAGAAAAAATAGAACTGGGGGCATCACACTCCCAGATCTCAAACTGTATTATAGGTTCATTGTAATCAAAACTGTTTGGTACTGGAACATGAATAGACACATTGGCCACTAGAATAGAATTGAGAGCCCAGAAATAAACCCCCACACCTCTTAGCATTTAATTTTTGACAAAAGTGTCCAGACTATTAGATGGAGGAATGGAGAGTCTCTTCAACAAATGGTGTTGGAAAAATTGGGTTAAAACTGTTGGGCAGTCCGCCAGCTTCCACCTGCTTATCCCTGCAGTCTATTTACATAACAAGTTACCTAGGAACCGCCCTGCCTGTAGGGCATTGGTTTAATCCCCACTGGTTCACGATGTCTTTTTGCTCTGCCCCCTCTCATAGTCACCCTGATTTCCACCAGTCTCTTTTTGCTCCACCCTCTCTACATCACATCCTGTTTCCACCCTACTTGGCAAGTATATATACAGCTGCTCTTCTGTTTTAACACACTTGGGATTGCCTTACAGCTCTGAGAGTTTCAGAGTCTATCTCCTGCGATGCTAGCCCAGCACGAGTTCCTGATCCCTCTCCCGTGCAGCAGCCTAGGTTGGCTCCAGTTGAGTTCTCTCCAACCCAGAGAGCACTTGCTCGGGAAGAAGCACCCTCAGGCTATCCCGGCATAAAAGATGCAGAAGAATAAAACTGAACCACTATATTTCCCCAAGCACAAAAGCAAATTCCAGATGGATCAAGGACTTTGATGTTAAACCAGAAATGATCAGGTACTCAGAGGAAAATAATGGCAGAACTCTTTTCCATCTAAAGTTTAAAGACATCTTCAGTGATATAAATCCAATTACAAAGAAGACTAAAACAAAACTAAGCCAATGGTACTACATCAAATTAAAAAGCTTCTGCACCATAAAAGACACTACTACCCAAAGAAAGAGACCCTTACAGAGTGGGAGAATATCTTTACATGCTATATATGTCAAATAAGGTTAATAATCAAAATATATAAAGAACTCACCTAATTCAGTAACAAGAAAGCAAATGATCCCATCCAGAATGGGGAGAGGGTATAAACAGAATATTCACCATATAAGAGATCCAAATGCCAATGAAAATATGAAAAAATTCTCCAAGTCATTCATTGTCAGAGAAATGCAATAAAGACAATAATGAGATACCACGATAGCAGGAACAGATGTTAGAGAGGTTGTGGGGACAAAAGAACCCTCCTGACTGTTGGTGGGAGTGTAAATTAGTCCAACCCTTGTGGAAAGCAGTCTGGTGGAGAACTCTCAGAATGCTAGAAGTGGACCTACCTGTGGCCCTGCAGTTCCTCTTCTGGGGATATATCCTGAGGAACCAAACACACCCATCCAAAAAGATTTATGTATACCTATGTTCATAGAAGCAGAAGCAATCCAGATGTCCAACAACAGATGATTGGCTGAGCAAGTTGTGGCATACATACACAATGAAATACTACTCAGCTATTAAGAATAATTAACCCACCTTCTTCACCTCATCTTGCATGGAACTTAAATGAATCATGTTAAGTGAGATCATTCAGAAAGTGAAGAAACAATATGGGATGATTTCACTCATAGACAGAAGTTGAAAAATAAGAAAAGAAGGGAAAACAGAAAGCAGAACTTGGACTGGAGCTGGTATATTGCACCAAATATTTTGGTCTTTTACCAAAGTAAAAGACTCTGGGACATGGGAGGAAGGTTCAGATCGTGGAACATGATGGCAGAAGAGGACCTAGTGGGGATTGAATTATTCTGTGGAAAATTGAGAAATGCTACCCATGTACAAACTATTATATTTCACTGTGACTATAAAACGTTAATCCTCCAATAAAGAAATTTAAACAAAAGAAATATACACTGTGCTGAGAAAAAAATTGTAGGATCATTTAACTATATTAAAAGCAAAGCCATTTTATTTGCTTACACCTTGTAGTCTTCACCTTGATTTTTTTATTTTTTAATTTAATTTTTTATTTATAAAAAGGAAACATTGACTAAACCATAGGATAAGAACAACTTCACACAATTTCCACCACCAGAACTGTGTATCCCATCCCCTCCCCTGATAGCTTTCCTATTCTTTAACCTTCCGGGAGTATGGACCCAAGGTCATTGTGGGATGCAGAAGGTAGAAAGTCTGGCTTCTGTAAATGCTTCCCTGCTGAACATGGGCATTGACAGGTCAAGCATACTCCCAGCCTGTCCTTCACTTTCCCTAGTGGGGAAGGGCTCTGGGGAAGTGGAGCTCCAGGACACATTGGTGGGGTTGTCTGTCCAGGGAGGTCTGGTTGGCATCATGCTAGCATCTGGAACCTGGTGGCTGAAGAGAGAGTTAACATACAAAGCCAAACAAATTGTTAACCAGTCATGAACCTAAAGGCTGGAATAGTGCAGATGAAGAGTTGGGGTGGGGGGCATGTTTCATTTTGTAGGTAGCTAGTAGGCATATTTTAGTTATATTCCAAAGGGCCTGTGGCTATACTAGTGGTTTTTTGTTTGTTTGTTTTTTTGCCTGATCTTGAAATCTGATATGCAGATGGATCCTAATTGTTGTCTGGGGAGGTGATGTCATGGCTGGCAGAAGGACCAGAAAGCTGAATCAGGGAAGAGAGTATCTCCCAAATATGAGAAAGGTGTATAAATATTGTTGACTGTAAACCCCATCAATTTGATGTGATCTGGGGCCCATGTTCAGCTTAGGAGCCTATGTGACCTCTGCATCTCTGGAGATCTGAGCTCACATTCTGTGGTCATGAGTAGGGACATTCCAAGCTGCCCCAATATCAGGACCCACCTTCCTCAGGTGTAGCATAGAGTATGTTGTCCAGCCTCCCTTCAGAGGATGGAGCATTCTCTACCATTGTTGATCCAAGTTGAGGGCAAGTTCCTATGGGGCCCATAAAGGGGCCTATTGTGTTGTTCTTGATAGGAATGACCAGTAACAATGGAAAGATTCCCATCATGTCTGTTTGGGAATCTCAGGACTCCCTGAATAGGGCCCCAGCTGATGGGGTGGCCTGATCATGACTAAAGAGTCATCCTTAAAGTATGCTAGTTTCTTGCCCTTATTCAGCTTTTGCAGTCCTTTGAGGTTAGCTTGGGTGTAAGAGAACTGTAATAGGAAGTAGGTGAGGAGGGTATCCAAGTCTGAGTAGACACTATTTCATTATGAACTTTATACTGACTCACTACAGACTACTGTGTATTTTTGCTTTCAGGTATACATTTTACCCTAATTTATGGATACCTGCTTCAACTTGATTTTTAACATTAGGAACTTAATCATATGAGGATGGGTCCTTTTTTCCTTTCATGTGTGTGTGTGTGTGTGTGTGTGTGTGTGTGTGTGTGTGATTTTTTTAATATACTTTACTATATACCTCATGGCTTTAAATAAAAATCACTTGATGAGTTTCTATATCCTATACGCCAGTTTCTTACTAAAAGCAATGAATCAAAAAAATTGGGGGATTAGGCAAGAGGTATCCATATTTATTTTTCAAAGCTCTCCAGCTACTTCCAGCCAAGTTTCAGTCACCATCTTAGAAGAAAAAAGCCAAGCATTTTCTATCAGAACAATTGTTTTCAGTCTAGCTGAGCATTGGCAACTCCTGGGGGGATTCTGGAGCTAGTCAGTGTTCTGGTGTTCTTGTGTAAGGTGCTTTTACTTCTTGTGTTAACACTTTTCTCTAATTGACAAAAGCTTCTTTATAATACGCAGCTAGAACTAAACCCACTGCTTTGATTGGTGAGAGTAAGGACAGTAAGCTCTTTTTCTCAATGTACTACTACTACATGGTACTCAAATATGTAATTCCAGGATCTATTCTATTATATTGATGTATTATCTTCATTTTCAGACAAATACATAGTTAAAATAAAGTGAGAAATTAAGAATATACTTCCAAAAATATGAATTGTGTATATGAGGTACATGACAAATTTCAAAGTCAGATATTTCAGTTTTAGATGTGAAAGTTCAAGTTATACTAAAGTATGTTAATTTTCATGATCACATCACTATTATGTGGCAAAGTATCAGGACTGAGATATTACCCTCTTGTAAGCTGACATGTTAGGCTCTCATAGATCATGGATGTTGTCAAAAGACACAGGCTTCCTGGATCAAAGACAATGGACACATTAGGCAATATGATTTCATGTTCTTGTTGGTTACCCTTGTCCTGAGTGTAATATTCAGGCAGATTCTCTAGAAAATATATGGACTTGCATCACAACTAAGTAACTCTTATTTTAGGAAATAATCATTCTGGTGTGATGCATGTAAACTTGTCCAACATGTTCCTTGACCATAGACATTATCTTTGTTATATTGGTCAAAATAAATCAATATTCCTTCTCTTCTGGAAATGGTTGGACTATCTCCACTTTCTATGATTGCTGTTGTACACACTGTTGCATTATCAGGGCTGGAGATACTTAAAAGATTACTCAGAGAGACAAGTTCTTTGTCTGACTGAGCGCCTGAACACACACCATTATAGGAGTCAGCACAGCCTAGCAATAACGCCCTTCTTTCATGTCCAGGGACTATTTATTAACAAGGCTTACAGAACATCAGCAGGTTTAGGCAGAAAGCAAAACAAACAGTGTGGTAAATGATTAAAGGCTTAAAATGTAGGATATGGTAACTGAATCTAAAAATAGTAGATTTAAACTAAACATATGAATCACTGTGATAATTCTTCTTCCAAGTGCAAGGTGAAGACTTTTGTGTCTGGAAGGTGTTACTGCTCACAGGCTTTTGCCCAAACCCATGTTTGAGGGATATGCAGATAGCTTGAAGTTATGGGCATCTGATACAAATGTTCCTCAAGAACACAGGTTTGAAAAAATATTCCAGAATAAAGACTGTCAATGACTTTGCTGGACAGAGATGCAGAAACATGAGAAGGGCAGGAAGAATTGCCTTCTGATACGGAGTCATGTTTTGAGGTCAGATGATCTGACTTTTTTTCTGTGATTTTAACTAATAAATCTTTCTGTTATAAACTGGATTATATAATCAGGAGAGAAGAGATAGGAATAGAGTTCAAAGGGCAGACTGGGAAACTGTGAAGCAAGTACTGAAGTTAAGAAAGGAATTAACTAGTTACATAGCATTTCCATTTTTCATATAAAGGTAGTGATTTGGGGATGTGATTCATCTTTACCCGGCACTGCTCTCCATTCCTTTTCTCTTTAGTTTGCCTTTCTGAGATTCTTCACTTTCCCTTCTCCTGATAGTATCTTGAGAATCCAGTGAAGAAGTACATAGATTGTTATTCCTGTTAGAATATCATGACGGGAGATTAAACCTTTGAGTTCCCTTTAAAACAGAATGGCCTTCATAACACCAACAGTGTGAAGAAGGTAATCGTATTAATATAATGTTGACCATAACCAGATTTTGGAGTCTATAATTGTGTTGTTCCTATGTAAAATGTTTTTTAAGTATTTTTATTTAGTTATTATTGGATAGAGACAGAAATTGGAAGGGGGAAGACAGAGATAGAGACAGAGAAATAACTGCAGCTCTGTTTCACCACTCATACAGTTTTCTTCCTGCAGGTGGGGACTAGGAGCTTGAACCTGGGTCCTTGTGCACTGCAATGCGAGGACTTAACCAGGTGTACTATAACCTGGCCCCCTTGTAAAATGTCTTTTAGGAAGCCAGCCTTTGAGTGAATATTTGAAATGTAATTCACTTTTAGTGGATAGTATTTCTATATATATTTTTAATGTGTTTTTAAAAAATATTTATTTATTCCCTTTTGTTGCCCTTGTTTTATTGTTATAGTTATTATTGTTGTTGCTACTGTTGTCCTTGTTGTTGGATTAGACAGATAGAAATGGAGAGAGGAGGGGGAGGCGGAGTGAGAGAGAAAGGTAGACACCTGCAGACCAGCTTCACCGCCTGTGAAGCGACTCTCCTGTAGGTGGGGAGCTGGGGGCTTGAACTGGGATCCTTACACTGGTCTGTGTGCTTTGCGCCACCTGTGCTTAACCCGCTGTGCTACCACCCAACTCCCAGTATTTCTGTATTATCTGTTGTTGTGTATATACTTTTTTGAAAAGGAAAAGTTGAAGCCTAATTTTTCAAGTTTTTTTTAATGATTATCACATGAGCAGATGACATTTATCCTCTAATAAATTTAGTGGAAAAATATAGCAAAGCACTGAAAATATTTTAGATATAATGAGGCTGCACATATTTTATAATCAACTGAATAAATTACTGAATTATATAATTTAAGAGTATAATAAGACAATATAACCTGAAAGGCTGCATACATTAACATGGCATGGATTGATAATGTTTTAAGATATAAAGTGTCTATTCTTCAATTTATAGAGGTATGTAAAGTTTCAATGAATGCTTTGCTGGCTTTCTACTCTTAAAGAACAGCCAATAATTATCTTAATATCTTCTGAAATGATCTACAAGTAATTTAAATTGATGACAACTTAAATGATGCCAAATGAGTTGGCAGGAAGTCACAGACTTCTTTGAACACAGTCATTTGTGCTGACCTGCTCTGTAACTCAATATAATATGATTTGACTGGTACAGCATAACATTAGGCATCAAGTACAAAATTGAGATATAGTATCTTTTCCAAGCTATCGAGAAGTAGAAAATATGGCTCTGAACTATATGTGTTGAGAGGGATTCATTTTCTTTCGGCAATTTTCTGGATACCACTGAGTTTGGGACAATTGGTTTATGTAAATAAGCTGAACATGGTCAGAGGGATCCATGATACTTCAGCTTCCTGGGGAGGCATGTTGGCCAACAGCTGACAGAGTGCTGAAAATAGAGACAGTTATACCTAGTCCTATCCCCCTATTAATTAATGACTTAGAGAAAACTATTCCTTCATTCTAAATGGAATATATATATATATGAAGGTTTGCGAACCTTCCCCGCTGCAGTTGGGGAACAGGAGCTTGAACCTGGGTCCTTGCACATCGTAACATATACTGTCAATGAGGTGCTCCACTGCCTGGCCCCAAGATTGATTTTTTAAAAACATTTATTTAATGAGAGAATCAGAACAGCAATCTGGCAGTTGAAGTGATGGGTAACAAACTTGTGGTCATATGCACGCAAGTCCTGTGCTCTGCCACCATGCAACCTCCCCAACCAAGGTTATTTATTAAATTCTATTCAATTATTAAGGGAATACTAAGTGTGGATAAACTATAAACCAAATGGAGGACTATATCTTGCAGACAAAGAGATGAATTATACATAGCCTCTATAATAAGTTTATAGACCAATTTTTATGAATAGAAATGAAAGGTCCCCTCTCTTTCTGTGTCAAATAACCCTAACCCTCAGGTCCTCATTAGCTTTCCCTAAGACAAGCTGCTTTTATTCCTCTTGTGGAAAGGACTGTAGATAAATCTCACTTCATATCAAGTGTTTATTAGGTGTTCGCACCTAGCACTCCCAAATAGATATTTACACAACAGATGCCTGGTTTAGGCTGTTTTTTTAGCTAACTTCAAGTCCTCTCTCACTCTTGTCTTACAGAGAGAGTAGAGTTCTTCTCAAGTAACTCCATTATGGTCTAGTATGGACCCAATTGTACTGGCCAGGCAGGCTCTCTACAGGTAGGCATGTGCATCTGCTAGTTGTTATTCTTAATTCCAGTCTGCATCATATAACAGCACTAGAATTCACCTAAAGCCTTTGTCCATTCTAGGCAGTATAGTACTATTTTTTGTTTTTTCCACACCAGGGCTATTACTGAGGCTCATTGTCTTCATGGCTCTGCTGTTTCCAGTGGTTTTTTTCTTTCACTATCTCTTCTTTTTGATAGAGGGTGAGAGAAACAAGGGATGGGGGCAGGGGGAAGGAGGGGAGGGGAGGGGGAGAGAGGAGTTACCTTTAACACTGCTTCAGTTCTCATGAAACTTCCCCAATGCTAGTGGGACAATGTAGTCTTGATTCTCAGTATGGTCCCCATTCCTGACATCTACATATAGCCTTGTCTGCTGTCTAAGTAAACTGCTTGGATATTTTAAAAAATTAATTATTTATGGGCCATCAAGATAGCTCATTTTGGAGGGGATGCCTGCTTTGTCATGCACTGGTCAGTTTCAGACTTGGGTCTCACTTCACTGGGGAAGCTGTGGTGTCATTTTTTTCTCTCCTTTTGTCTACCTTTCTGTCTAGAAAAGTCAGCTCAGAGTAGTGACACCCTGACAGTAATACAAATGCATTTATTGATTCAGATGTTCAGATGCAAGTATAATAAAAAGCCATGTGTAACAGTAACTACTCTGAGCTTCAGATCCCCTTTGCCTCAGTGGCAGGACTCCATTCTAAACCTGCAAGAACACTCAGTTGCTTCATTCAATGTTGTCTAGGATGTGTCTCTTCCTTGAGGTGTTCTACATACAGTTTATAAAAGGTCTTATCCTCAGCCCAACTCAGAATCATCCTAAATCCATAGTGTCCTATGCATTTGAAAAATAATGGATACAGATTTGACTCAATGAAATTTGCTTAGATGAAACATACGTTGTCTTTCCTGAAATTCTATTAACATGACACCAGAGAAATTAAAAAGAAAACAGAGACAAAAAACAAAAACAAAAACCAAAACCACAAACTACAAGGATAGGTGTTTTTGATTTTCCTGGGTCAGTCTCTAGGAGAGGGATTGCTGGGTTGTAAGGCAAGTCCATTATTAGACTTCTGATGAATCTCTAGACTGTTGATGTTTCTCTCTTTTCTAATGTGTGACATTCTTACAGGTGTAAATTTGCATTTCATTGTTGTTTTCGTTTGCATCTCCCTGATTATCAGTGACTTTGAATATTTTTTCATATAATTGTTGGCTATTTAGACCTCTTCTTTGGAGAAGATTCTGCTCAAAACTTCACCCAGGCCTATGTACAATATCCATATCAGTAATAGCCCAAACTTGGAAGCAACCCAGGTATACAATGACAGTATGAAAGACCAAATGATGTTGCTTGTAGGTGATACTTAAAAACAAAGAACAACAAGGAGGGGCCATATGGTTGAGCACACAACATTACAGTGCACAAGGAGCCCAGATTTAAGCCCACAGTCCCCACCTACAGGCAGAAAGCTTCACAAGTGGTGAAACAATGCTACAGGTATCTCTCTTTCCCTCTGCCTCCCTCTCAGTTTCTCTATATCTAACAAAAATAAATAAATAAATAAATAAATAAATAAATAAATAAATAAAAATTTAAAAAGCAGTAAGGGAAAATATAAGATGAATTTTGACTGGTTGTGGCATATTGCATCAAAGCAAAGGACTCTGGGAAAGGAGGAAATGGGAAAAGATGAAGGGACATAACACTCCTGCTTTGTCTCTTAGACACCAACAAAGGGGAGATGCAAGATTGTGCCTATATATTAAAGACTGTTAGCCCCTTTCCAATAATTTTTTAGAGTAGGTCTCAAAAATAAATATTAAGGATAAAAGAAAGAAAGAGAAAACCACAATAGTCTAAAAATAATTTTTAAAACATATAAAGCTAATGGGGGTAGAGCAGATAGTATAATGGTTATGTAAAAATATTTTAAATACTTATTTATATATTTATTTTCCCTTTTGTTGCCCTTGTTTTTTTTTGTTGTTGTTGTTGGGGAATTAATGTTTTATATTCTACAGTAAGTACAATAGTTTGTACATGCATAACATTCCCCATTTTCCCATATAACAATACAACCCCCACTAGGTCCTCTGAATCCTTCTTGGACCTGTATTCTCCCCACCCACCCACCCCAGAGTCATTTACTTTGGTGCAATATGCCAATTCCATCAGGTTCTACTTCTGTTTTCTTTTCTGATCTTGTTTTTCAACTTCTGCCTGAGAGTGAGATCATCCCATATTCAGCCTTCCTCTGTCTCTCTCCCTCCCTCCCTTCCATCCTCTTACCCTTTCTTCCTCCCTTCCTTCTTACATCTCTCTCTCTTTCTCTTTGATAGAGACAGAGAAAATTTGAGAGACAAGGGGGATAAAGAGGGAGAAACAAAGAGGGACATCTGTAGCACTACTTCACCTTTTGTGAAGCTTCCACCCCTGCAGGTGGGAGACCCAAGCCTTTCTCATAGAACATGTGCTCTCTACCAGGGGCTCCACTGCTTGGCCCCTAAAAGTCAACATCTGTGAAAGAAACAAAAAGTCAAACATAATGAATAATATGTATGAATAGGAATAAAAATGGCATGAATAACACTGGAATAGGAACTAGAAAAATATGTCTACTTTTGTAAAAAAAAAAAAGTTACTGGAACAGTCATAGTCTTTTGTTAGCAAATTTCATGGCTGCTTTCAATTTGCAATACCAGAATTAAGTACATGCCATAAAGATTATACAATTTAATATCTGGTTCTCTATAGGAAAAAAAATTTTCTAACACCTGAACTAAAAGGCAACTGAGTAATACTTTCAAAATTATAAGAAACTGAGTTATAACATATTTCATTATTCAACTACATTAAAATCTATCATGAATGTAAAACAGTGGCATGTTCTGACATGGAAAAATCTTACGCATGCTATCTTCCAGACACCTTTTCTCAATAAGTTACAAAAGAGATGGAGGAGGGAATTCACAAAGAAATTGATTAAAGCAAAATTTCAGATGAAATCTGTAGACCAAACACTGCATAGAGGATTTCGTAGAGGCTTTCAGTGAATAAATAATATAGCTACAAAATTGGATAAATATATTTGGAGGAAGCTAGAGCACAGGGGATGAATTAGTGTCAAGTATATATACAAGTTAAAGCAAGTACAAAATACAATACAAGTACACCTGCAGGGAAGCATTTACTACAGGAAAGAAAAGAAGATAATGCAGCAGATTAACTGTAAATGATTTCACCTTGTCATAATAATGTAAACCGGAGTGCCAATTTATTCCCCAAAATGATAGTGTCTCATTTGAAGGACGTTCATGCTCATGAAGTATGGCACATGAGAGAACCAATGTTCTTTCTTTTTTTGGTAAGAATTAATTTATATTAGTGTAATCGTGTTATTTTGAAATATGGTTGTAAATTCCCTAAAGAAAGTTTAAAAATCTGAAAACAGTTGCTTCTATTGGGTGATAATCATTTATTGGTTAAAAAAATGGGAATAAGAAGAGATGAGACAAAAGACAACAGTATTTTACTTTAAGATTACTCTGCTTTTTTAAATTGTGAGGCTCTATTACATACATTAAAAGGAAGTTAAGTCATAATGAGAAAGAACTGTGAAGTATAACCATGTAACAATTTAAGCCTATTTGAAATTATTCAATTATTAAATTTTTATATGTTAAATTACATGTGCCTGGATGCTGAGTTTTTTCAGAGTGAAAAATCACATATATATATATATATATATATATATATATATATATGAATTTCTCCATTTTCATTGCACAGCTATTTTAGAATGAAAGAACAGCTCTGAATCATTGAGAATATGACAGTAGTTCACATTCCTAGAAGCAGGTCAAATATTCAAGAAAATGTGGTGAAATGTAATTTCTTTCTAGTAGTTCCAGCAATCTATACTAAAGATAGCTATTAAAAAGGGTTTTTGAATTAAAAACTAATTTTAATGTAGCTAGCTTAATACCAAATGAAAATTAAGAATCCATAATTGTAAGAGATGAGAAAAAATATTAAAATAATAGATACAAAAATCTGCACATTAGACTAAGAAATTAAGCCTGGCCAACAATTTGAGTATTTCAGCTATATTTTAAGCAAGGGACTGAATGAATAGCAGCAGTAATAACTGTTGCATCTTTATACAGTATTTTAATACATTTATACTGGTTCTAATGATTTATAATTCAATACATCTTTTGTAAAAGTTCAAAAATTTGAACTTGAACCTAAAAGTTCACTAGTGTTCTCACTGAAAGTCTAGGTAATGTGATAGTACTCCTAGAAAAAGTAGAAATATGGCTCATTTACATTTCAAAAAAGATAAAATGTGCAGAATTTTGAAAACAGAAAATTATGAGAACTATGAAATTTAGAATGATTTTTTTATCCCAAATCTTGGGGAAAAGAATTGATAAATGTAAGAATAGATAGATAGATAGATGAGGGAGAGAGAGATAAATCAGTGAATACTATGAACAACATACTTTTTTAATGATAGGATTCTGCTTATTATTTATTTATTTGTAGAACAGAAATGGAGATGGAAGGGGGTATAGAGATGGAGAAAGACACCTGAAAAATCGCTTCTCTGATTACAAAGTTGTCCCCTTGCAGGTGGGGGAACAGCGGCTTGAATCTTGGTCCTTATGTCACTCAACGGTGTGTGCCTGACCCAACAGCATCTTTTTTTATATTTATTCATAAAAATGAAACACTGACAAAACCATAGGATAAGAGTGGTACAACTCCACACAGTTCCCACCACCAGAACTCTGTATCCCATCCCCTCCCCTGATAGCTTTCCTATTCTTTAACCCTCTGGAAGAATGTACCCAAAGTCATTGTGGGGTGCAGAAGGTGGAAGGTCTGGCTTCTGTTAATTGCATCCATGCTGAACATGGACATTAACAGGGCGATCCATACTCCCAGCCTGCCTCTCTCTTTCCATAGTGGGGTGGGGTTCTGGGGAATCGGAGCTCCAGGACACACTGGTGGGGTCATCTGTCCAAGGAAGTCTGGCTGTCATCATGCTGGCATCTGGAACCTGGTGGCTGAAAGGAGAGTTAGCATACAAAGCCAAACAAATTGTTGACTCATCATGAACCTATAGGCTGGAATAGTGCAGATGAAGAGTTGGGGGTCCTCCATTTTGTAGATAGCTAGTAGGCATATTTTACTTATAACTAAACAGCCTGTGCAACAGCATCTTTTTCAGAATTTATTATTATGAGATGGAGGGAGAAACTGGTGCTCCGCTGCAGCATATGCTTGAGTTGAACCGAGGCCTCCATTCATGCCAGTCCCACTCTCTATCACTGACTTACCTTACCAGCTGAGCATGGTAGAAAAGGCAGTTATTTTGTAGAAAAGGCAGTTATTTAATTTAAAAAGGAAGTATGTTTGTTGAAAATCCTCATATTTTAAAGTTCAACTCTTCTGACTTTATCTAATTTGGACTGACTTTTGAAAATTAGATATGTTCAACTGCCAGTTGTTAACTAGAGTTTCCAGGTAAAGAACAGGAAATGCTTGGGTCAATTGCAAGTGTTTCTTGTTTGAGCTTTTCCACCCAATTTGAATGTATTCTTATCATAAGCTAAATAGTATGATAGAAAATTGGAAGGTAACTGACATAGCCTTCCTTGATGTTTTGCTTAAATTTTTATTTGCAAACTGAATTTTGGTTACAAGAGGGAATTGGACTCTGCAGATAAAACAGAAAATAGATCAGCGATATCTAGCATGAGGTAGGGGGTGGGCATATCAGACAATGCCAGCCCACTACCTCAGGAATAACCAGCTTAGTGTTGTACCACTTGTCTACAAGCCACCATAACCCATGCTGGGAAAATATGATGGCACGGGGTAGGAATTTATGTAAATGAATGAATAATGGGAAATAGCTTGGGCAGATCTTGGAAAACTGGAAGAGCAATACTAGAAGTAGTGACTAGGGGTTTTAGAGGGACCCGGAGATGAAATCCTTGGTAGAGCACAAACTTTGTGCGAGACTCTGGATTCTAGTCCTAGCAACACTCTGAAGCACTACTTGGATGGCATTTAGTGAGTTCTGTGGATTGTGAAATATTGCTGGGAACTCCTTCCTCGCTTTGTCTCTACCTCTCCTCCTTCTCCATCAGTCAATCAATCAGTCAATCAGTCAATCAACTTGGAGGCTACATAGCATTATCACACATGTGGGGCCCAGAGTTTACTCCCCAATTCCTCATTTTTTCCCAGTCTTTTATTTTTTTAATTTTATACCAATTTTTATTAGATTTAATATTATATGCAAAATTGTAAGGTAATGCGGGTGTAATTCCGTATTGCTCCTGCCACCAGAGTTCTGGGTCCCATCCTCTCCACTGGAACTGCAGTAATCTCCTGAGGTCATCAATATGTGCTGATTCCATACCAATCTATCTACATCTATGTATATATATTTTTCTCCCATTTTTTCAGTGATCCTGCCTTCAATTTCTTTCTAAGTCACCCTTACAGCTACTACTACCACCAGGTATTTTTTATTTTTTTCCTCTTCTCTCTCAGATAAGCCAAACTGTGCCTGGATTCTTCTGGTGTTCTCCAGATTTATGTCCCTCTCATTGATGGTATAAAAGTACGATTTCTGGTGACAAACATTTCGAGTCCTGATGGAATAGACAGAGCCCTCTGGTTTATTCCCCCTATCATTTACTCCTCTGGGAGTATGGGCCAACATTATTTTAGGGGTTCAGAAGTTGGGAATTCTGGCTTCTATAATTGCTTCACCACTGGACATTGCTATAACAGGTTTACCCATATCCTCAGCCTGTTTCTACCTTTCCTTGGTGGGGTAGGGCTCTGGAGAATTGAGGTTCCAGGAAGCACTGGTGAGATAAACTTCCCATGAAAGTCAGGATGTTGATATTTCATATTAAAATAAAAGAAGGTTTGGGGAGTTGGGTGGCAGCACAGAGGGTTAAGCACAGGTGGCGCAAAGCACAAGGACTGGAGAAAGGATCCCACCCCTCCCCCCATATCCTCATCTGCAAGGGAGTCGCTTCACAGGTGGTGAAGCAGGTCTGCAGGTGTCTATCTTTCTCTCCCCCTCTGCCTTCCCCTCCACTCTCCATTTCTCTGTGCTATCAACAACAATGACACAATAACAACAACAATAAAACAATAAGGGCAACAAAAGGGAATAAATAAATATTTTTTAAAAAGAAAGATAAAACGGGAGTCGGGCTGTAGTGCAGCGGGTTAAGCGCAGGTGGCACAAAGCACAAGGACCGGCATAAGGAACCCGGTTCGAACCCCGGCTCCCCACCTGCAGGGGAGTCGCTTCACAGGCGGTGAAGCAGGTCTGCAGGTGTCTATCTTTCTCTCTTCCTCTCTGTCTTCCCCTCCTTCTCTCCATTTCTCTCTGTCCTATCCAACAACGACAACAACAATAATAACTACAACAATAAAACAACAAGGGCAACAAAAGGGAATAAATAAATAAAATAAAAAATAATTTAAAAAAAAGAAAGAAAAAATGAAGGTCTGGGGGGACCTGACGATAGTGCAGCGGGTTAAACACACATGGCACAAAGCACAAGGACCAGTGAAAGGATCCTGGTTTTAGCTCCTAGCTCCCTATCTGCAGGGGGCTTGTCTCACGAGTGGTAAAACAGGTCTGCAGGTCTGTCTTTCTCTTCCCCTCTCTGTCTTCTCCTCCTTGTGAGTTCTCTCTATCCTAATCAACAACAATGACAGCAATAACAACAATAGTAAGAACAACAATGAGAAACAACAAGGGCAACAAATGGGAAAAAAATAGCCTCCAGGAGCAGTGGATTTGTAGTGCAGGCACTGAACCCCATTGATAACCCTGGAGGCAAAAAAAAAGAGGGTTTGGAAGAAAAAAGTAATTTTTCAGAGTGAGTCCCCTAATCTCATTGAAGTCTCCTTTATAAAGGAAGTTCTTAATGATCAGGAATAGATATGACCAATGAATAAGTTGTTCACTCTATATTTGTCATTCTTTTTGGCTTATATTACTTAACATTATGTCTTTAAGTTCTATCTAAGATGATGCAAAGGAATAACTACATCCTTTTTAACAGCTGAGTAGTATTTCATTGTGTATATGTACCCAATTATTATTTTTTGTTTTAAAGTTTTAATTTTTTTATTGATTTAATTATGAAAAACAAGTCCATTGTATAAGAGGGGTACAATTCCACACAACTCACACCATCGGAGTTCTGCATCCCATCCCCTCCATTGGAAGCATGTCTATTCTTTACCCCTCTGAGAGTATAGACCCAGGATCATTATGGGGTGCAGAAGTTGGAGAGTCTGTCTTCTGTAATTGCTTCTCTACTGGACATGGACATTGGCAGGTCGATCCATACCCCCAGCCTATTTCTATCTTTTCTCTATTGGGGCAGGGCTCTGGAGAGGTGGAGTTCTAGGATTCATTGATGAGGTTGTCTGCCCAGGAAGTCAGGTTGAAGTCATAGTAACATCTGCAACTTGTTGGCTGAAAAGCATTAAGATATAAAGCATACTGCTTCCCCAGAGACCCACCCTACTAGGGAAAGAGAGAGGCAGACTGGGAGTATGGACCGACCAGTCAACGCCCATGTTCAGCAGGGAAGCAATTACAGAAGCCAGACCTTCTACCTTCTGCAACCCACAATAACCCTGAGTCCATGCTCCCAGAGGGATAGAGAATGGGAAAGCTATCAGGGGAGGGGGTGGGATATGGAGATTGGGTGGTGGGAATTGTGTGGAGTTGTACCCCTCCTACCCTATGGTTTTGTTAATTAATCCTTTCTTAAATAAAAAAGAAAAAAAGATATAAATCATAACAAACTGTTTAATACTTTTTAAAATAGTTTTCAAAATTATGAATTGGTTCACTAACACCCTACAGACTTAACTTTTATATCATAGAGACTTGAAGATTTAATGTTGTGCTTCTAACAGTTTATTATCTTTAATGTTGAAATTTTTCATCTTTGACTTTAAATTCTGTGTCCTTTGGACATGACCCTAGCAGTGTCCTTGCTGTATGATGTGACCCAGAATACTGGGCACACATTACTGAAGTCTACTGAAAACCAGGAATCATCCTTTTCCTCTGAGGTGCTCTAGTTCCTCTCAGTGGAAAATAACATGTGCTATTAACATAACCTAGGTGCTAGGAGAGTCCTTATAGATGGATTGGACATTTTCTTTTGATTTATTTAGTGTTCATAATTAGAAAATACTGTATATTTTTAATTTTTTTTATTATCTTTATTTTTTGGATGGACACAGCCAGAAATCAAGAGGGAAGAGGGCGATAGAGAGGGAAACAGAAAGACACCAATTGTGAAGCCTTCCCCCCTGCAGGTGGGGACCAGGGGCTTGAACCAGGGTCCTTGTGCATTATAACATGTGCGCTTAACCAGGCGTGTCACTGCCCAGCCCCATACTATATTTTTTTTAAAAAAAGGAAAATTCATCATACATTGGCATTGGTACTTTCAGTTCAAATTTAAGATTATGAGCTGTTTTACATAATCCTTTCTGTATCACATGTGTATCTTCTTATCATGCTCAGAATCTTGATTTAAAAATGTCATATTTATAATTTTGTTCCCAAAATGCCTAGATAAGATTCAGATTAACAAAACCAACACAGAGTTTGCAGTAAAATGAATAAAAATGTGTTATTGTTTATTTTACATTTTGGCATATTTTACATTTTGTCCTACTAGAGATATGATGACAAATTATTGTTTCATGAAATCACTTGGATATACCTGTGGTAAATTCACATTAATTTTGCTCCTAAACATTTATTTTTCAGGAGTCTCTTTAAATAATTTTATTTGTAATTATGGAAAACCCAAAAGAGGACATATACCCAAGGAAGTCTATATGTTTACATTCTTTCTCTTCTTTTAAAGGAAATCTACTTTTTAATTTTGCATTTTTCTATTTTTCTTTCTAAATATTAGAAGGTAGTATTCACGTTTATATCTTCCCATTTTGAACTGAAAAATAGCATTCTGTATGGAATTTTCTCTCTTGCTTCTTCCTCTTGTAACAATCCTTAACAATTATTTTTTTGGAGGTGAGTATTTATTAGCATCCAGAGACAGATATAGCTTAGTTAATTTTAACATTCTGCTTTGTGGTCAAAACCATATTTGATTTAATTTTACTGAAGGGCATTTGGATTTTACAAGGTAATAATCTTGTAGTAAACAGTTCTGTGCAAACAGTTTTATACTTTTTCCAGAATATCCATGGGAAGCTTCTTAGAAGTAGAGTTACAGTTCAGAAAGTAATGCATAAATAATTATACTAGATAATAATAAGGAACACTATATAGAAACAATGTATTATTTGTTTATATGAGAAACACATGAAGAAGCCTCTTTCTGAATAGCCTTGTTAAAAGAGAGTACAAGCAAACTTTCAGGTTTTAATATCAGTCAGAATTCACAAAAATTACACATCAAGAATGCTATTGGCAAAAACTGATTTTGCGGAACAGAAATCTGCACTTATTTTATAGATGTCCACACTCTTCCTCCTCAACATGACTAATCTGTGTGTACTTGCAGGTGCATATACAAATATATGTAACATGTTTGAATTATGTAACCTTAAGTGCAAGAAATGCTGGAATTGTTTCATTGAAGTCTTGAGATAATTGTTACCAAAGTATTAATAAGGTGTGTGTGTGTGTGTGTGTGTGTGTTGGCTAGGATTTTTTTTTTCAGTGTCTGTGTATTCCACCACTCCTGGAGATCAACTCTGCTTATTTTTATTTTCTTTTTAAGGCAGATGGTGAGATACAGAGAGGAGTGACATCATGGCACCACTTCACTGCTCTAGAACCTTCTCCTGCATCCAGTGCTTTTATATGATGCTG
Organism: Erinaceus europaeus; assembly: GCF_950295315.1. NCBI lineage: Eukaryota > Metazoa > Chordata > Mammalia > Eulipotyphla > Erinaceidae > Erinaceus > Erinaceus europaeus. The sequence goes on along the minus strand of NC_080170.1, from coordinate 28,144,096 downwards.
GATGCTTGGACTCTTATTCTTGCAAATAGTGAAGTATGTGTTCTACTGAGTGAGCCATCTCCTGCCCCTTGGATTTATGTTTTCTTTTCTTTTAAGTAAAGATTGTAAAAGGATTTTTTAAACAGATAACTTAGAAAATAGGCAATCTAAACAGTTTTCTTGGGAGAAAAGGTTGCTATAAAATTTCTTTAGTTACTTAATAACTGAAAGCAAGAATTTAATATACTTAACATTTGAGTTTAAAATGTTAGTGAAATAGCTATGAAATATCAGGGGGCTGGGCAGTAGCACAGCGGGTTAAGTGCATATGGCACAAATTGCAAGGACTGGTGCAAGGATCCCGGTTCGAGCACCTGGCTCCCCACCTGCAGGAAGATCACTTCACAGGTGTTGAAGCAGGTCTGCAGGTATCTATCTTTCTCTCCCCCTCTCTGTCTTCCCCTCCTCTCTCCATTTCTCTCTGTTCTATCCAACAACAATGGCAAGAACAACAATAAACAACAAGGGCAACTAAAGAGAAAAACAGCCTCCAGGAGCAGTGGATTTGTAGTACAGGCACCGAGCCCCAACAATAGCCCTGGAAGCAAAAAAGAAAAAAAAAGAAAAAGAAAAAAGAAAAGAAATACAATGTATCAGAATATTTTCTTTTCTTTTCTTTATAAAAATGAAACATTGACTAAATTACAGGATAAGAGGGGTACAACTCCACACAATTTCTACCACCAGAACTCTGTATCCCATCCCATCCCCTTGATAGCTTTCCTATTCTTTAACCCTCTGGGAGTATGGACCCAAGGCCATGTATCAGAATATTTTTAAAGGGAGGATAAAGGCCTGGGGAGAAAGCATAATGGCCTTGCAAAAAGACTAGATACAGGCACACCTGGTTGACATTATCAATTATCAAGGACCCCAGTTCAAGTCCCTGGTATCCACTTGCAAGGGGAAAGCTTCACAAGTGTGAAGCAGTGTTGCAGATCTCTCTCTCTCTCCCTTTATATCTCATATTCCCTTCTCATCTTCTCTCCATCTCTACCCAGAATAAATAAATAAATACCTATTGATAATTTAAAAAGAGACTTTCATGTATCAGGTACAGGTTGAATCACCAGTACTACCATACACCAGAGCTGAGCAGCTGAGCAGTACTCTGGTAAACATAAATATATAATATAATATAATATAATATAATATAATATAATATAATATAATATAATATAATATAATATAATATAATATAATATAATATAATATAATATAAACTATATAATAGATATACATATTTTATATTATTTAATAAAAAACCATGAGGTGACTACGGAATAAAATAGGTAAATGTAGAGTAATCTCTTAGACTATTAATGTGAGGCTTCTTTTCTTTGAAAGTTATAGAGAAATAATAAGTACATTTTTATTGATCTTACTTTTTTTTACAAAGACTTAGTGCTGGCAAAATGGCTATCTTGGATAACATGCTGCTTTTTTATAAATGACTCCCAGACCTGATTGCATAAGAAGAAAATGATGCTTTGGTCTCTTTCATTATCTGTTTCTTTATCTCTACCTAAAATAAATAAGTGAAAAGATTTAATATTTACATTAAAAACTAATTTAATTTAATAGTACACATCGAAAGCACAGCATTTAAATTACTTGTGGACAAGAGGTAGTTCAATAGGTAGCATTTCCTTTTGTGAGACTCTGGGTTTGATCCCTGACACTATAGGGCTTTTATATGGAACATTTCCCCTCTCTCTGTCACTAAAATAAATAGATTTCAAAAGATGGTAAATAAACTTGAGTATTATTAGGGAAGAGAAATAACTGGAGAGATAGCATAATGATTAAACAATAAACTTTCACACCTGAGACTCCATAGGCCCCAGGATTTAAGCCCTACAGCATCATAAATCAGAGCGAAGCAGTGATCTGGTATAAGTAAATACATACATAAGAAATAAAGCAACAAAGTGAACCCCAAAACAAAATAAGAATATAGGAAGATACTGTGTACTTTACAACAACACATCTGAGACAAAAATTACTACTCACTGAGAAAGACTAAAAAAGAGTAAAGGAGAATGCATCAGAAAGATTGAATACTGTTGTATTTTCTGGCTATCTAGCATTGTTTCAAATTTTCTGAGGCTGGCAGAATTTCCTACTTACATATTCAGCATTTTTACAGTAGAAACCAGAAAATTCATTTTTGTGAGCTTCTCTTGCACTTAAGCCCTAATGTATGACTGAGGTAAATCTGGTACAACCTTCTGATGTTTGACTATGGTTCAGAAGTGAGCAGGGCAGGAAAGAAGACATCATGGAAACTCCATTTTCCAGTCATATGCCACTACGGTTCTGAAGCATTTGGCTGCCAGAGGTGAATTGCCACCAGGAAGTTCCCAGCTCAGAAGCTTTATCAGTATCAGATGCAAATAAAGCCTCAACAGTGGCAAGTATATAAGCTGTGATCTCAGTGTTTACTGTAGGTGACAGTGATTACATCCTCATTGGGCCAGGCTTACGATATGGAGGAGGGCATTATTTCTGAAATCTTAAACTTTAGTCTGTTCTTCCAATCCTCTCACAATTTAGTTAGCTATCCATAACCTTATAATAAATTCACTTTCTACCCAGACCATCAGAATTAGTTTCTTTTGCTTGCAACTCTGGCTGATAGAGATATGGAGTCATTCATAAGTCGTATTAGAAAACCGAACCACAGGCAAATAGAGGATGTCTGGAATTGTTAAGTTTGATTGAGGCTGAGGTATCTGAAATGCAGCCATTAGGAAAATTTTTTGGCAAGCATGTGAAACAGCTCTTTATTTTTCACCCATAGTCACCTGCAATACAGCAGTCACAGAAGCAAGTCTTTGGGGGAACAAGACCATAGTCAGAGAGACTTATACAGGGACATAAGAAATTCAAGGCTTAGAGGGTTAATATTAGCTCAAAGCATCTGGCAACTTTAAAAATATAAAGACCCTGACTCAAGATGGAGAAAGTTATGGATTTTTTTCCCTATTAAAATATATAACTCTATATATCACAGACCTTTGATAGTGGGAATGGTGTTAATATAAACTTCTAATATATCCACATGATTCAGATACATAAAAATCAGGTTCAAGTTTTGATCTTGCATTTCTCATTCTTTTGTAGTAAATTCACAATTTGTCTGGCTTCTGTTGTGAATGTTAAGTGTTTGATTAGGAAGAAATCTTAAGGAGCTATGAGTTTGAAATGGATTGATTGTATCAAAGCATTCATTTGCCCCTGCCCTGAAAATGGTTATCTTGGTGATAGCAGGCCCACATTTGAAAAATGCTCTTACAACTACTCTCAATTGACTTGGGATGATGAAGGACTGTCATTGAGGATGCTTCAGTTCAAATTCAAAGACAAGTCCTGGAGTGGTACTTCCTGTGAGCAGTTCTTCAACGCAAGAGGCATGGGCTTACCTGTGATAGCTGATGAATATATATATATATATATATATATATATATATATATATATATATATATATATATATATAAAATCATTAGAATGACTTATCCCACACTTAACTACTGAGGGTGAGGTGAGGTAGCTAGCTGTTGGTATCTTGACTTGAAGGAGGTGAGCAATCTGCTCTGGTTGCTGCTTGATTTTCATGCTAAAAAGAAGTTAGTTGAATAGAAGCCTGATTTAAGACTTCTGGCATTTCATCCAAATATCAATTATTAGTCTGTTCATAGTCCTAGCATCCCCTGAAAAGAGGGAAATTTTTCTTGAGGAAGAAACATGTGAAAAATCTCATTAATGTGCTGGGGAGATAGCATAATGCTTGTGTAAAGTACTATCATGCTTTAGGCTCTGAAGTTCTAGGTTGAATCTCCAGCACTGTCATAAACCAGAGCTGAGCAGTGGATGTGAGGACAACCTGGCAGCGACATCTGTCACTCCACTCATCACCAGGGTTGATTCAGCTGTTCTGGCTGCCTAGGCAGGTATCTGGACCTTGAGAGCTTGTTTGGAGGTTCTAGCAGGGGATTGCAGCTACTCTGCTCGTATACCCAGCTAGAACCTTCAGACAAGCTCTCAAAGTTCAGAGCTGAGCAGTGCTCTGGTCTGTCTATCTATCTATCTATCTATCTATCTATCTATCTATCTATCTATCATCTATCTATCTATCTATCATCTATCTATCTAGTCAACTCCTTCTGTCTCCCTCTCTCCCCCTCTCTCTCTCAAATCAGTTAACTAATATTAAAAAAGGAAAAGAAAATCTCATTAGTATGCATGTATGCATACTAAGCCTTATCTCTCTCAAAGGATTATATAGTCTTTTACTGGAGTAACTATATAATTGAGAAAAGAAATTATCAGAATTTTTAGATCCAGTTGATTTCCAGTTGAAAATTCAGTTGCCCAGCTCTTAGACTAATATATCTCTATGTCTGTCTGCCTGCCTATCTATCTATCTATCTATCTATCTATCTATCTATCTATCATCTATCTATCTATCTATCTATGACGATAGATTCTTACCCGAAATTGAACTCAACGGAAATATACCCATAAAACACAATCCAGTCCTTCAAGACCTGGGAGTCTGCCTTATTCCACAACCCACATCTTTTAAATGATTCCACACTGATAACAGGAATGTCACTGATCAAAAATCACTAGGGTTTTATGTAAATCTTAAGTCACACAGAATTTCCTAAATTTTAACCTTATTTATTCAACTTTCTACCCCACAGATACCTGATATGCTTGTATTGTGCGTTATGAAAAGAACTTGGACTTGTTTATTCTCTCCAGAGATCAATAGCCCAACAGATGTAGCATTCACCCTGCCAGGGCCTTTTAAGTCTTGATAGCTGAAGAAAGCTACCTCAAAAATTGGGGAAACATTGACTGGTGATAGGCTCCACAAAGACCTTCTTCTCCACCACAGAGAAATGTGCTGAACTGGCTTCTGTCAGGGAACTCATTAACCAAGTTGGATTACTAAAGTGCTCCAAAGCCACATCTGCCCTATTAAAGCTTTAAGGGCCAGATGCCAAAGTGAAAAATAAAGCAACAACAACAACAACAACCTGTGCCCAAATGAATTTGGTTTTATTTTTAATATGCAGAGTGAGCCTCTGGACTATAAAGCAACCACAGAGAAATTTTGCCAAGCTATGGTGGTTTCCGAGAATGTGTTCAAAAACTCAGGATGCTATCCACTTTCCCGTATGCATCTCCCAATCCAAACCAAATAATATTGCATCTGCCGATCACAACCTAACCAACGCAACGATTGCCATCTCAACATGCTTCACCTCAGACTGTGTCCAGAGACTTCACGTGTGGAATGACAACCCTTCAGCTTCATTACTCGGGTGAGACCTTTCCTTTTATAGTACACTCTAATTTCATCTCAGGTAGTTCACTTTCTAACAAAGTCCCATAACCTAGATATACACCAGTTTCTGTGAGAGAGAGCTTATGTGCACACGTATCCATAAACTACTGCAAAATATATACCTGAAAGCAGAAGTACACTAGAGTTTGCAGTGAGTACCCCCTTAACACTTCCTCTCCACTATTCCAAGCTTGGGATCCATGATTGCTCAACAATTTGTTTGGCTTCGTATGTTAACTCTCTTTTCAATCACCAGGTTCCAGATGCCACCAGGATGCTGGCCAGGCTTCCTTGGATTGAAGACCCCACCAATGTGTCCTGGAGCTCAGCTTCCCAGAGACACACCTTACTAGGGAAAGAGAGAGGCAGACTGGGAGTATGGACCGACCAGTCAACGCCCATGTTCAGCGGGGAAGCAATTACAGAAGCCAGACCTTCTACCTTCTGCAACCCTCAAAGACCCTGGGTCCATGCTCCCAGAGGGCTAGAGAATGGGAAAGGTATCATGGGAGGGGGTGGGTTATGGAGATTGGGTGGTGGGAATTGTGTGGAGTTGTACCCCTCCTACCTTATGTTTTTGTTCATTAATCTTTTCTTAAATAAAAAATTAAAAAAAAAAACTCAGGATGTTTCCATCATCTCTACTAATGATGGCTGCTACTGGATCATAAAATGACTTCCAGTCTGACTTTTAGGGAAAAGACCGTAGAGTGAAAAATTCATCAAACTATGTGAAGTCTGCACACCAGTTTCAGTGTAACTTGTTAGGTATGGTTTAAAATTCTGTCACAATAAAGACTTTAAAATGCTTTTTTCGAATCAAAAAACCTTATTCTTGTATTAATTGCCTTTGTTTCTTCCAGTATTATTAAGTATTTTACTTCATACACAAAAAAATGTCTTGGTTCAAATTTAATAAAGGAAAAAGGACACAGTTCCATTGAATTTGATGACTGATACAAATGCAGTTGTGATTATAAAAGACGTTTTCTAGTTTGCTAAGTGCTAGTGGAAGACATTTAGTTTTGGGTAAACTTTATAATTGTGAATTTACTTTAAGTGTAGAAGTCTAAATTACTTTTAGATTACCTTCTTCATGTAAATATTACCGTATATCTTCACCAATTTGGGAGGATGATATATCCAAATTATCAAGTATTTGTTTTACCCTCCTTTGCTTCTTGAATCCTTTTTAAAGGAAAAAAGCAACTTAAGTCAGGCCAAAATATCCCTCACAAATCATTTAAATGAATTATAACAATAATGTCTAATTAGTGCAGAATATATAGTTATTCTCAAGTGTCAGCAATAATTTGTTCACCAGATTGCAAAGGCAGTTTTTAGCAAATTATCCTTCCCAATCCTTGTGTTACAATCAGTAGAAACCCAAGTGGTAGAACACTCCATTAAAAAGATTTTAATATAAACATTTAGAAAATCTGGATAAAAATAATAGATCTATTTGTGCTCTTCTTTTTAAAAATTAATTAATTTATTATTGGATAGAGACAGACAAATTGAGAGGGGAGGGATAAAGACAGAGAGAGACTTAGAGCTCTGTTTCACCACTTATGAAGCTTCTCCCCTGCAGGTGCATCCCACAAGGACCTTGGGTCCATACTCCCAGAGGGATAAAGAATAGGATAGCTATCAGGGGAGGGGATGGGATACAGAGTTCTGATGGTGGGAATTGTGCAAAGTTGTACCCCTCTTATCCTATGGTTTTGTCAATGTTTCCTTTTTATAAGTAAAAAATCTAAAAAAGCCAATTTTACAATTGTTCTAGACCATAATAGATCTATTCTACTGTATATTTAAGAATCTTTTACCAAAGCATTCTTTTTATTTGCAATTAATAGTAGGTAACAAGATTGTAATATTACACTGTATAGTTCCACACCATACCAACCAAAGTTCTGTATTTCCACCTTCCCAACTCCCAAAGATAGCCATTACAATTTTCACAAATATTACAGTTTCCTTGCTTTTTTCCCCCCACAAGTTCATGTGTACCAGATTCCACATATGAATGAAACCTCCTAGTAGCTGACTTTATTTTTTGTTTGCTAAGAATGATCACCTCTAGTTCCAACCATTTAGTCTCAAAAGACACAGTATCATATTTTTCACTGCAGAATAGTGTCCCATGGACTATATATCCCATAACTTCTCTAGCTAGTCATCTGTTGATGAGAATTTAGGCTGTTTACACTCTTTGGATATTCTGAATAATGCAACTATGAACATAGGGATGCATATGTCCTTTCAAAGTAGTGTTTGAGTGTCCATTAGATAAATGTCTAATAGTGGATCAAATATATTTCTATTTTTATTAGTTTAAGGACCCTATACAGTCTTTCATTTCAGGGCTCTATTTCCTTGTAGGTTTTTATATCCTGATGATATATCTCTTACTGTGAGTGGTGTGTTGTGGTTTCCTACGAATACTGTGCCTCTGCCAATCTCTCTCTCTTGTAGTTGGTAAGTATATATATATATATATATATATATATATATATATATATATATATATATTTGTGCACACATATTGGGAGCATATATGCTGATGATAGTTATGCCATTTTGTTGGATTAACCTTTTGACCAATATGTGGTTTCTATGTCTATCTCTTTTTATCTTCTTTGCCTGAAAGTTTAATTCATCCGATATTAGAATAGCTTTCCTGCACTTTTGTTTGCATTATTGGCTTGGAATACCTTGTTCCAACCTGTCACATAGAACTTCTGTTTGTCTTTCTTTTGATTATGTGTTTTCTGGAGATAAAGAATAGTTGGATCTTGCTTTATAATCCTTTCAGTCACTCCTAATCTTTTGACTTGTGAATTTAAGCCATTCACATTTAAGATGACTATATGTAAATGTAGTTTGCTTATAGCCATTCTGTTTCTTGTTTTAATATCTTGTTGACTCTCTTCCTGTTTGTTACTGTTTGTTATTTTATATGGATGTTTTTCTATAATGCCCTTGCCTACTGGCTATGTTTCCTATTAGTCTTTGTGATAAATTTCGTCTAACTTACTATATCTACAAGAGTACTTTTTAAGTTGGCCTTGGTTTACCAACATTGGACTTTGTAGCTCTCATTATTTTGCCCATCCCTTTCCTGTGTCTGGTTTTCCCTATTGCTGTGTTCTTGGTTCTATTCTAATACTGATCATCTCATTAAAAATTGGAGTTCCTTTGCTTCTTTTTTTTCTGTGGGACTTCTCTCAGTAATTATTATAAGGCAGAATTGGTAGAGGCTAATTCCTTTCCTTATTTATTTTTTTTCTGCCACCAGGGTTATCACTGGGGTTTGGTGTTAGCACTACACATCCACCACTCCTGGAAGCCTTTTTTTTTTCTTTTATGTTTTCATTTTTGACAGAATAAAGAGAAATTGAGTGGGGCAGAGAGATAGAGGGGAAAGAGAAAGATAGACACCTGCTGACCTTGCTTCACCACTCAAACCTGGCTCTTTTGCTATGGTGATATGTGATCTTATTCGTTTGTGCCATTGCCCATCCCCTGAATTCATTCAATGTCTTTATTGAAGGATAATTTAGGACAATTTAGCAGGGTACTGTATTTGAGACTATGAATCTTATATTTTAATACTTTGAATATACCATTTCACTCCCTCCCTTTCTCTAGAGTTTATGGTGAGAAATGTGATGAAATGCTGGTAGTCCTATCTTTGTATGTGAATTTCTTCCTTTCCCTAACAGACTAAAATTTTTTTCACTTGTCCTTGGTTTTGGATGGTTTTACTATGACTGTGTCTTGGCGTGGGTCATTTTGGATTCAGGAATTCAGCTGTGTGGTCAGCTTCTTGTATTTCTTTGAATATATTCTCTGCTTCTCTCTCCCTTTCTTCTTCCTCAGGGATCCCAACAACTCTGACATTATTCTGTCTGATGGAGTCTGCTATTTCATGGAGAAGCGCTTCATTTTTCCTAGGCCTTTTTTCTCCAGCAGCTTTTAATCCACAGTGTGATAGTTATGCCTTCTAGTGTTGATATTCTCTCCTCCACCTAATTTAGTCTACAACTTAGGCATCTTATCTCAGTCTGAATTGCACTGAAAATTCCATTCATGCCCTGTAGTTCTGTTTGGAGGTGTTCCCCCCCCCCCGTACTTCGTAATTGTCTTTTTTTAATTCTTTTTTAAAATTATCTTTATTTATTGCTTTGACAGCCAGAAATTGAGAGGGGAGGGGAAGGTAGGAAGAGAGGGAGACACCTGCAGCCCTGCTTCACTGCTCATGAAACTTTCCCTTTGCAGGTGGGGACCGGGGGCTTGAACCCAGGTCCTGTGCACTGTAACATCTGATAAATTATGTACCACTCTTATTTCTATGAGCAGAGTAAACTGAGACTCAGAGAAGTCAGTTACTTTGTTGTGTTCATAAAATAGTAGCTAAGTTAGATTTGATCATAGAAAGTGTGGTTCAAGACCCTACATGTTTATCTTCTAAATCAGATTGTTCACCCTTTTCTAATTTCAGATAAAACTTCCTCCTAATTTAGTCAGTTCTGCTTCCATTAACCTTTAACTTTTTGATATGTGATCATCTGAGTAGAATGGGAGGTGCTTACAGTAAACAATCTAATCTACTGAATCAATAACTTTAATTTTATGTATAATGCTTTAACTCAGTAGTTTTATTTCAAAATGACATTTACTGAATTTTTCTTATGCCGGTTCTTGTGCTTCACTCAATGTATGCTTAACCCATTGCACTACTGTCTGACTACCGTCCGACTCCCAATTTACTGTATTTTCACTGCTCTTTCCATGGAGAAAGAGAATAAGACTTTCTTCTTTAGTGATCTCTTGTTGGTTAACACAGGTAAGAGATTCTTTCTAATGGTTGAATAACTGGATGTCTGCCTGTCAGGAGATTGCTGTACTGATTACTTATTTAGAGCTGTTTGCTGTTCCATTCTTTTGCTGTCTATTAAAGAATTCAGAGATAAGTAACCTCTGAGCATCTGGTGTCTCCAGTGATAAACTTGGAGATGTCCCAGACATGTAAATAATTGATTGTGGGTGGAATGTGTTTTTATTGATGCCTGAAGAATCTCTGAGGTGAAGATTGACAGGTCTGAGTTTTCCTTACAGTCTAGTGACCCTGATAGCATACTTGACAATAGAAAGACCTCCTCCCACCCCCAATTTTATTTCTTTCAAAAAAGTCCTAGATAGGAGTCTAGAAACATTCTCAGACCTTCATATGTGTGTTTCCACAACAGGTGATGTGGGGGGCAGAGCTGCTGGTAGAACAGTGGAGCACCAAGTAAGTCCTCATCTCTGCTTTCAAACACTTTAGTAATCAGCTTCACTGAACTTTCCTGCTAAGACATGTTTTATTTACTTTTTATTATGAGAGCCAATCAAAAGCAGCTCAACAAGTGGAGGTACCAAGATGGTGGTGTCAGTCTAATTTCCAGCAGAGTAGATTATGTTTGTTGTTTTACCATGGTTTTAAAAAAAGAAAATAAATGATAAGAACTAAACACCTACATTACTGTGATTCCATCCTGACATCCCTGGGCAAATGACTTCACCAATGTGTCCCCAAATCTCACCTCTCCAGAGCCCTACACCACTATGGGAAGATAGGAGCAGGCTGGGAGTATGGATTGACCTGACACCGCCCATATTCAGCAGACAGGCAATTACAGAAGCCAAACCTTCCACCTTCTGCATCCCACAATGAATTTTAGTCCATACTCCCAGAGGGATAAAGAATAGGGAAGTATCCAATGGAGGGGCTGGGACATGGAACTCTGGTAGTGAGAACTGTATGGAATTGTATCCCTGTTACCTTGCAATTTTATTAACCATTATTAAATTACTAACAAAAAATTGAAAAGGCTAACTACTGGACCAGGACTTGCTTAAACTGGAGGTAATTATTTTCTTGCTTATCCATCTCTCTATTTTCTATGAATACAGTGGGAGATAAGAGTTTAGAGGGGCCATGGGACATGACTAACGAACAGTTTACTATGTGATATTGCTACATTGAAATTATTATCTATTCTTTCCAGAGAATATATTTCTATATTTTAACATTATTGTTTGACAATAATGTTATGCTCATTATCCATCCCTTAGTGCTCCACTGCTTTTTCTCTTATGCAATATTATAAGGCATCCCTTTAAGGATTACCCATAAAAAGTTGCCATGTAAGAGTACCACAAAATTCTGCTTTAAACATTATGAGTTCATCTTGACATGTAGGAATTGCCTTTTGCTATTGTTAAGATTCTGTCCTCTGGGTGTTAGCATAGCTACTCTGTGGCCCTTTGACTGGGTTTTTTTTTGTTATCTCAGTTTGTCAAACTAGATTTGCCCTGTCACACAAATGTGCTGTCAGTAGCTTAGTTTTGACAGCTCTAGTTATGTGTCTTCTTGTAGCATATTGCCACACATATACACTGCCAAGAAAAAATGTAGTTTGCTAAATATAAGTTCTCCAGGAAAAAGAGAGAATTAGTTCTTAGCATAAAAGCTAAAAATTCTTTTTTTACTTAATTAATTTCCTGGGGGAATCAAGAACTATTTCATTGTGATAGAAACATGTCTTCATATCTGTTTTAAGAGAAACAAAGAACCTTGCACAGGAAACTAATGGATACTTTAATAACATTAATTCTACTTTTTTATTTAGGACCATATTTACTATAAATTATCAGTGAAACAAGGATGTTAACACCCAACTAATACATGGATATAAAAATATATTCATACTCTTTCTACCAAAGGGAATTACTCCCCTGTGTATCTATGTTTTCTTCTAACTTCAGAGAATGTTTGACTTTAGAGAGGTCATATCAGTGCAGACAAAAATTATCAGTTGGCATGCCAAGGAGGTTAATAACCTTGGATATATTTGATATCAAGTATATGACATATCATTGATTTTTTTTAAAAAACAAACTTCATTTAGTTAGCTCAGTTGGTAAAATGAGAAAGCTGTTGAAACCATGGGTTAATCTATGTTGGGCTCACCAAAGAAAGCGACAACAATGATAAAAATTCTCAGTTCTTGGGTCTATAGTGTATTTCCACTTTCTTTTTTTATTTCTTTATTTGGGGATTAATGACTTATAGTCTACAGAAAAATGTAATAGTTTGTACATGTGTAACATTTCTCAGTTTTACACATAGCAATTATAAGCAACTGTAGGTCTTCCTCTGCCATCATGTTCTGGGATCTGAACCCTCTCCCCCACCCCAGATTTTTCACCCTGAAAAATACACCTACTCCAGTCAAAGTTCTGCTTTGTATTTTTCCTTCTGTTTTTGTTTTTCAATTTTTGTCTATGAGTTAGATCATCCCATATTCATCCTTCTTTTCCTGACTGATATCACTAAACATGATTCCTTCAAGATCCACCCAAGATACGTTGAAGAAGATAAATTCACCATTTTAAATACTTGAGTAGTATTCCATTATGTATACATACCACAACTTACTCAGCCACTCATCTGTTGTTGTACACTTGGGTTGCTTCTAGGTTTTGATTATTACAAATGGTGCTGCTATGAACATAGGTATACACAAATCTTTTTGAATGGGTGTGTTTGGTTCTGTAAGATATATCTGCAGGAGAAGAACTGCTTCTAATCTTCTAGTCTTCTGAGAGTTCTCTAGACTGCTCTCCACAGGGGTTGGACTAATTTACCTTCCCACCAACAGTACAGCAGGGTTCCTTTGTCCCCACAACCACTCCAGCATTTGTTGCTGCTACCTTTTCTGATGTATGATGACATTCTTATAGAAGTGAAGTATTTCATTGTCTTTATTTGTATTCTCTGACAATGAATTACTTGGAGCATTGTTTTTTCATATATTTGTTGGCTTTTTGGATCTCTTCTGTGGAGAGGGGGATGGGGTCATTTTGTTGTTGCTGGATTTGGTGAGCTCTTTATATATTATGGGCATTAGACTATTGTCTAATGTATGTACTGCCTCTATTCTTAACATTCCCAGCTTGAGTTTCTTCGTCATATCCCTCTTCTTTGGGTCATTTTTCATTTGCACTATATTTGAAATAACAAAGACATAAAAAGTGAATTATGTGTTATGTGATGTATCTCAAGTCTGAATTTCCTAATTTGACTTTCCAAATAGATCAAATCTCCTACAAATTTTAATCAAATTGAGATTTTCCCAATTTCTTAACAAAAGGTAAACCTTTAGGAAAATCCCTCTCTGTGTAGGTTGTGTCTCTGACCTGGAATATCCTATTGTCATTTGGCTTCTTCTTAACCATTTCCCCATTATGCCTCAACCACATACCATTCTTTTATTTGTCCCCTCAAACACAGCTATTTGTCCAAACATCCTTATCCATATTTGCCTATATTTCTAGAGCTTGTGTTGTTCTTTTTATTTTATTAGCAATTTAATGTTGATTTACAAAATTATAAGTTATGGGTGCCCCTTTTTTCCTATGGGCCTGCGTTCTATTCCTTTCTTTTGTTTTAATTTTATTTATTTATTTTGATGGAAATAAAGATGGGAGTGGGACATAGAGAAGGATAGAGAAGGGCCAGGAATTATTGCACTGAGTTAAGCACACATAGTACGAAGATCAAGGTCTGTGCAAGGATCCTGGTTCAATACCCAGGCACACCATTTGCCAGGGGGTTGGGGGAGTAGCTTCAAAAGTGGTGAAGCATGTCTGTGGTATCTGTCTTTCTCTCCCCCTCTCTATCTTCCCTCCTTTATCAATTTCTTTCTATAAAAATATGGAAAAATGGCCTTCAGGAGCAGTGGATTCATTGTGCCACTTTTAAGTAAGTGGTGAAGCAGGTCTGCAAGTGTCTTTCTTTATCCCCCATCTCAATTTCTTTCTGTCCTATCCAACAGCAATGGCAGCAATAACAACCACAGTAACAACAATAAACAACTAGGGCAACAATAGGGAAAAAATAGCCTCCAGGAGCAGTGGATTTGTAGTTCTGGCACTGAGCCCCATCAATAACCCAGAAGGCAAAAAAAAAAAAATGTCTGAGAAAATGATGTCAGAGTAGGGAAGAGGGCTAGAAAGTAGGATTAGGGCAGAAAGTAGTACCCATCCTTGAAAATATTCTGTGAATAGAATTAACTATTTAGCTCCATCCACCCAATCTAGGGCATATATATATATATATATATATATATATATATATATATATATATGTATATGTATATATATATATACATATATATACATATATATATAATTTATATTTAGCACTAGAGTCTGTGTAACCTTTAAGTCCCTATTGGTCTGAGCTTGCAGCTCATAGCTAGGAACAGGGCAGGCTGCACTCTCTTCAGGACCAGTCTTCTTCAAGTGGCAGGGCAGGCTACCACAGCCTCCTTTTGGAGACTGGAGTAGTCCCTACCATCACTGCTCTATGGTGAGGGCAAGGTCCTTGGAAGGCCCACAAGCTGGCTTATGATGATGTTCCTGATAGAAGTGACCAGTAAGGCTGTACAGAGGGGTCCATTAGAGGTCTAGGCCCATCATATTTGTGTGGGACTCCAAGGATTCCCTGACTAGGGTCCCAGATGGTGTGACATTGACCAAAAGGACGATTATTAAATGAACCTGTCTCTTGCCCTTCTCCAGATTTTGTAGTCCTCCCTTTGTCTGATAACCTTAGACTTTCTCCCAGGTGTTTAACGATTGAGTGTCATTTTTTCAGACCTACCAGAATTAGTTCTTTGGATGGTCTACTTTCTCTTTCTGAATCACACCTACACCTGCTACTACTTCCGAATACCCTTCCTTTTTTCCTGTTCTCTTTCTTGGTCTTGATGAAGTTGGAGTTTAGAGCCCTCTAGTCATCTTCCCCTAACATTTGTCCCCATCTAGGAAAATGGACCAAAATTCTTTTGGGGGTGCAGAAGATGGGAGCTCTGACTTCTGTAATTACTTATCTGGTGTATATGGGTGTTGGCAGGTCGATCCATATTTCAAGCCGGTGTCTATCTTTTCCCTAGGTGGGTAGGGATCTGGAGAGGTGAGGTGCTGGGACACGCTGCTCACCAGTTGTCTGTCCAGGGAAGTCAGGATGAAATCATAGTAACATCTTCAACTTGATGGCTCAAAGGTGGTAAGATATAAAGAAGGATAAAAGGTTTAATAAACAAGAACAAAAATTAGGGATAGAGCATATGATAATAGGTATCTTAGGGTGGAAGGATGCTAAGAAGTCTATTTTAATTAGGTTCCTAGGGGGCCATGACTTTAATAATTTTTTTCTTAGCTAACATGGAGGTGGACGAAAAATATTTGCTAGGAAGATGGTGTCAGAGTTGAGAATTGGGCTACATAGATGATTAAGGCAGATAGTAGCTCCCAAACTTGAAGAAAATATATAAATCTAATGAGCTGTTTATCCCATAGTTCTGACTTATGGCCCATTTCTATTTATAGTTAGCACAGGAGCCTGTGTAAGCTCTGAGTCCCTATCAGTCTGAGCTCACAGTTCATGGTTATAGCTGGGAACATTCTAGGCTGCACTCATTTCAGGATCAGTCTTTCTCAAGTTGCAGAGTAGGATGATCCAGTCTACCTTTGGAGAGCAGGGAAGTCCCTATCATTTCACTTTATAGTGAGGACAAGGTCCTGGAGTTAAGCTCCTAAGAGGGCTTATCGTGATGTTCTTGATGGAAGTAAACAATGATGGTGGAGAGAGGGATCTGTTAGAGGTCTAGGCCCATTATATCTACATGGGAATCCAATGATTCCCTGACTAGGGTCCCAGGTGATGGGGTGGTCTGGTATTGACCAAAAAGGCCATGATTAAGTGCACCAATCTCTTGTCCTTATCCTGCTTTTATAATCCCATCTTTATCTGATGATGTTAGACTTTTTCAGTTGTTAGTGTTGAGTGTCATTTATTTTATTCAGACTGGTAGTGGGTTTATAGGATTTTTGTCTCAAGTTAAGGAGGAAATGCACCTAGGATTTTGGTGGGATGTAAGTTAACCTTAATTTTTATTGTATTTACTTGTTTGATGATTATAATAGAGGCTATCTTAGGGACAATTAAGTGATATGTATTTTTGCCTGTATATCTCTTGGCCAATTGTGTTCTTTTTTTTTTCTTTTTTAACCAGAGACTGCTTAGCTCTACTTTATGGTGGTGCGGGGATTGAACCTGGGACTTTGGAGCCTCAGGAATGAGAGTCTCTTTGTATAACCATTATGCTATGTACCCTCTGCCCTCTTGACCAATTGTAGACAGTGTTTCTTCTAAAGATTGTTAAAGGGTGACAATAATGCTGATGCTGTCAGAAGAGATTAAGAAATATATTTTACTTTCTTTATAGTAAAGCAGAGGTTAGGAGAGGAATGTTATGCCTGAGTAGTAAATATTTGATTAGATAATTTGTTTTTTGTTCTTTTTTTCGTTCTTGTGCATTGGCTTCATGTCTGTCTTTCCTGTTAACTGTTAACTGCACAAGTGCAAGAAATATTTCTTTCTTAGCTTCTTGTCTGAAGAGGTATTTCTACTCAGTAATTTTAACCAAGACTAAACAGTTCTGAAATATGCCCAAGTATATGTAAATACCTTCATCAAAAAAGTCCAGTAAGTTCTTCTGATGGTGATGTTTCATCTCCTATTGCCACTGGCTAGTCTACCAAAAGATGAACCTGAAAGTTATTTTTTGCTCTGACTGACTACACTATTGAGTTTTTTAAAATTATTTTAATTATGAATTATTTGAATTAAAATGGAAAGATTCTGAGCTGTTGATAAGGCTTTCCAGTCTAGTCCTCCTGCTAGTTATTAGCTATTCTACAACTGGCAGTATTTGAGTTGAGTGAGAAGCCTTAAGCAGAAAGTCTATGATCCTTGGGGGTCCGATAATCTATTGGTATACATTTTTGAGTATATAAAGCTCTTTAGTGACATTTCCTGTGCATGCTGTCACCAGTGAGATAGAGGGGCACAGAATAATAGGTAACTGTAAACAACTTATATATATCCTTCAAGAACAAAGGCTTTCCTCTGTCTAGCCCTATTCACATTACTTATTTATTATTTTTAATTGACTGTCTTATTAATGAAAGTGATGAGAGGAAGAGAGAGAATTGGAATATCACTCTGGCTCATGCAATGTCAGAAATTAATCAGGATCTCATGCTTGCAAGCCCAGCTCTTTATCCAGTGTGCCACCTCATAAGATAGCTTATTTAGTTTAAATCAAAGGTAAGGGGGCCAGTTGAATTTCATCAAATTGAAGAACAGGTGGTGATCCTGATTCAAAATGACATAGATAGACATTGTTCCCCATGTCTCTGTTTCTTTTCCCTGTCTGTTTCACTTTCTAGTCTTCTAATAGACTCCTGTTCTTGCAAACACTACAAATACAAATATGGGATGTGTCATCCCAGTCCCCACATGTACATATCCTTAGAAACTCATTGTTAGCAGATAAGTAGCTGGAAAGTCCGAGTTCTAAATTTAACCTCACAGGAGGGAAGATCTCATTAATACAGTATGTGTAAATCTACCCCAACTAAACAATTTAGGTGAGGAGCAGAGTCCTAGTAGCTGACTGCTAGAAGTCTTTAGAGAAAAGGGAACATTTACAAGTTCTGTCTTTAATGAGTGTGGAACTGACCACATTGGCAGTAAATTAAGACTATGTGGGAGCTATTATTCATTTCAGTGAAGGGCAAATAGAACATTGAGGAGTCAGCTTTTATTTCCACTTTAGTTTTTGAAGGGGAATATTTTGTACCTTAATGAAGACCTTGATCATGACTTGTACTCCATGAGAGTACTGAGTCTTAAGCGCTCCTAGACACAGAGTGAAGTTTAAACATATTTGTGGAATTATGAGGTAGGAGAGGTGCTTACTTGTTATTGT
Organism: Erinaceus europaeus; assembly: GCF_950295315.1. Taxonomy (NCBI): domain Eukaryota; kingdom Metazoa; phylum Chordata; class Mammalia; order Eulipotyphla; family Erinaceidae; genus Erinaceus; species Erinaceus europaeus. Next base: position 28,125,804 of record NC_080170.1, on the reverse strand, counting down.
ACACTTATCTTGACAAAAAAAAAGTGCTGAGGACAATAATTATTAGTTTTAGTAACAGTTGTTATTTGTTGTTGTTAGCGTTAGCTGTATTTGATCTTAGCTATGATATTATGCTGCCAGACACTGTTATCACATGTAGAATAAAATGCCAGTGATATCAGCTTCCTTTGAACCACCAATAATGAAGATAGTTGTGTTGACAGTAGCAAGTGGCTATAGTCAGTTCCTTTTCCCCTGCATTCCTACTGGGTTCCCCAGCAAGACTCCTGCCTTCCTTTGTTATCCTTGGCACTTTGCCTTTTCCTCTCCCCATGGTTACTGATGAGTATTTCAGTCCTCTTGTAGAGCACTACACAGCTCCAGTCATAAACACCATAAGGCCAACCAGATCATGGAGCTCTGCTTTGTACTAAGGTTTCAAACATATACATATTGTATTTCTTATCTAGGCCAACTTACAGCAGTCACATTCTAAGAATTACTCTGTGATACATTTTTCTTTTTTTCAATTTCTTCCTTGATTTTTTTTTTGGTGATGATATTTTTACGTGATGTTAACATTTTTTTTTCCTACCTTAGTTCTGATGATAGTGCTACTAAAATAGTAACAGTGTCTGCTCCAGGAATTTAGCAGAGTGAAGTTTACCAGCATCCATTCTAAAGCATAATAAAACTCTCAGTGCTAAGTGACCTGCAGTGGAGTTGGGAGGAAAGGCATTGACAAAAGGTGTGAAAAAGAGTACCTCAAAAAAAGCAAACTGTGTATTATGACAATTTGAGAATCTAATAGTCATGTTTTCATTTTTGTGTTTGCTGTTATATAAAGCATAGAGAGACTTTATTACTTGATTTCTTGTTCAGTCCCCAATCTAATTTCAACCTAGATTAAAGTTTCATGACAAAAACCTTTTCATCCTTCTCTCTTAGCACCTCAACTGAGCATGTAGTAGCTGCAGGAAATGCTTGTTGATTTGAACAAATAATACTCACCTTTATTAAAAATGTTTTTGGCTTTTCATTAATATAGCACAGAATACACACACACACACACACACACACACTCACATTCTTCTCTTCCTGCTTCTCTTCTAAAGAATTCACATGTGTTGAGTAAAGGTGCCCCTGCCATCAGAAATGGAGCATCATGGTGACCTAGAGAGAAGGCACCATGAGAGGAGATTGTTCATGTGTGTGTGAGGGGGGGACACTTGACTTGGGAACTCAGAGTGGAGTGACAACATCTAAACTGGCTTTTAAATCTCCGGATGAGAAATGGCTGGGAACATAGATGGGACATTGGCTACCCACAGAACTGATCGAGTGTAGTATGTTAAAGATAATGGGTGCATGTTTTTCACTGTGGCAAAAGACATTACAAATATAACAAGGGAGAGAATTGGAATTAACCTTGAAGATCTTGATTTGACAGTGTTGGTGTGACCTCATAGTTTGTAGATTGATGAAAGTAGACGACTATGGAAATGGACAAAGTAAAATTTATAAACAAACTGAGCATTGGCATATGTGTAGATCTGTAAATATGTTTCACATAAACATACATATATTTCTTGAATTCCTACTGGGAGAACTGGTTCAACTATTCTTAACTAAAAAGGATTCACTGATCCTTTGAAAAATGCTGCTTATTGTACCAAAGTTAAAGTCTCTGGGGTTGGGAAGGAGGGTTCAGGTCCTGAAACATTATGGCAGATGAGGACATAGTGGGAAACTGAGAATTGTTACACATGTACAAACTATTGCATTTTACTGTTGACTATAAACCATTAATCCCCTGACAAAGAAATAAAAGAAAAATGAAGAAAAGAAAAATGCTGCTTTCAGGGTAGGGAGATAGCATAATGGTTACGCAAAAAGACTTTCATGCTGGAGGCTCTGAGGTCCTAGGTTTAGTTCATTATAAACCAGAGCTGATCAGTGCTCTGATATGACTATCTGTCTCCCTTTGTTAAAATAAACTATTCAAATACTTTTTTAAAATGCTGCTTTCAGAGTTGGGGGAAGGGAAGTTTAAAAAGCCTCACTGTAACAGAAAAAAATTCACTGACTAAACCAAGTTCAACTTGAGTACAGGAATAATTAATGATTTTGATAAATTAAATTGATAAAACAGGGAGTCTTGAATCTGCCATGTAAATGAATAAGCTAAAAAAAACCCCACAAAAATCAGTAGATGGTACAAATGAAAAATATTGTCTATTTCTGATCAAGGATAAATAATGTGAATAATTCAATAATAGTAGAAAGGGAGAAATAGGATTATTGACTAGAGCTTTGAATATGAGCAATTTTTTAAGAAAATGCCACTTACAAATATATACCAAAAGTTTTGTGATTCTACAAGAAAAAATATTGTTTTAAGAAAATGGAAATTAAAAGCAATGGTTCCAAAAGATGTAAAAAAACAAAATTGTCAATAATTATAGAAATTGAAAATGTAGTCAGAAATCTCTTAGAAAGAGATTTGTGCCAGATGGTATACTGAAATTTTCATAAAAAATTGAAAGGAATAGCTAATTCTCATGCTTTAGGAATTCTTCCAGATGATTAAAAATGGGGAAATCTATCTAATTAATTTTGGAGGCAAGCTCTAGAATGATACCAAAAACAGTACTATGTTAATACAAGAACTGCAAACTTTTAGTAGTGTTCAAATTATTAATATAAAGATTCAACATAAGTTATTAGCAAGAAAACTGCAGCAGAATATTGAAGGTATGACTAAGGAGGGAATATCTCCTGAATTCAGACTTCTCTTCAGGAAATTTACATTGATTCTCTGTGGAGTCAGATTAAATGAGGAGATACCAGATCATTATTTCAGTTGATATGCCCAAAGCATTTAATGAAATCTAATACCAATTAATATTAAAAAGCATTTTACTCGGAAAAGAAGAGATGATTCCTAATGTGCTAAAAGGTATCTAAGTTAGGGGAATTGGGTGGTAGTGCAGCGGGTTAAGCGCAAGGACCTGCATAAGGATTCCAGTTTGAGACCCTGGCTCCCCACCTGCAGGGAAGTTGCTTCACAAGCAGTGAAACAGACAGGTCTGCAGGTGTCTATCTTTCTCTCCCCCTCTCTGCCTTCCCCTCCTCTCTCCATTTCTCTCTGTCTTATCCAACAACAAGGACATCAGTAACAGCAAAAATAAAAAAAAGGGCAACAAAAGGGAATAAATAAATATTTTAAAAATTATGTAAGTTATTTCATGGGGATCATAACAGACAATAGAGATAGGATATATATGAATTATTCTGGACTGAAAAATAATCTAAAATAGGCCATTGTTACTGCAGCTCTACCATACTAAACTAATGGACTAAGCTACATTAAATGGGCTAAGTAAAAGACAGAAGCAGTGTGATGGAAGAAACAATTCTCTTATCTGAGGATGACCCAACAATCTAAATATAAAATCACATATTTAACAGGGAAGCATATAAGAGTAGTAAGACTTAAGACAAGATGTTAGAACAGTAAGGACCTAAGTTAGGGGTGAGAATATTTTGCAGAGACCTGTCATTGATGGTTAGAGACTGTATTCATGTCAACAACTGTACTGTAACCCAATTAGGAAAAAAGAAAAAAAAACTCCAGGCATAGGAAAGACTATTATGAATGACACCATTTTTCTTATAGTCCTTTTTTGACCAGGTGACAAAATTTTATATTAGGAAGCAATATACAGTATTTGTTGTGCATTAGCTCAAATTGCTTCTAGAAGAAACCACTTTGTTTAGATATGAAATGAGAATTCAGTGAGCTTCTGTAATTATGTGGGAAAAAATTTTAAAACAAAAAATAGAATTGGGCTGGGATCCAATAAGCTTTCTGTTTCCCCAAAACTTCTATTTTCAGATATTCACTAACATTTTCATCTGCTTATGGAAAATCATCACACTATTAGTTTTACATATTCAGATACATAAAAATTTAGTCTATGATGCACTGAAACTCTATTCTTTTATTTGTATGACTTTCTGTGATGTAGACATTATTATTACTGTCATCATTACTTTCATGAATCATTGAAATCTTTTTGAGTCATTGATCCAAATTCTCAAATAGGAATATTAGCTCAGCATGATACTTAAAATAGCTACTATTAAACTCAAAATGATATAAAGTATACTATATATGATGACAAAAATTCATCAATAGAGATAAATATCTTGCTAACTGAAGAATGGACAAGAAATGATAAACGCAATGTTAGTGCCTACAACTTTCCCCTTCTTTTTCATCATTTTTTTTCCCTCTTCTTTTTTTGTGGGCTTCAGCATGGCATTACACCTGGGTGACTTTATCAGTCTAAGTTTTTTGTAGGTATGGGTTTGGGTGTGGGTGTAGGTGTAAGGTATATATGAAAGCGATAGTCATCCACCACAGCACTGAAGCTTTGCCTGGTGCTACAGTACTCTCATATGGTAAGCTTGAGTGTAAGACCCTAGACTGTGAACATGGTACTCTCCCAGCTGAGCTGTCTTGCTGGTTCTCATACAGCAACTGTAGAGAAGGTGATGATGGTTAGACCTGTAGGAAGACTTCTGTGTAAACTGAATCCTTTACATTATGTTCTGAAAGCTCAGTACAGGAAGCCCTTGCTCCACACATTTCATGAGGCATGTCAAGATTTAAATGATACAGCAGTGGATGAATTAAGAAAAATTGCTCATAAATATCCTGTTTTCATGCTTTTCTTGCCACATTTCCATTTTCTTATTTTATATCAGAGTTTGAATGCTTTTGTGATGATGATGGTGCTTTAGAAGTTATTGGGAGAGGGAGAGCAGAGCATTACTGGATAGTTTATTGCATTGAAATAATCTTCTATTTATTTTTCAATGCAGTGCCAAGGAATAAACTCAGGATCTTGTGAATGTACAATACATCTGAAAGAGATGGAGAAAAGATACCACACCACTGTTCCACCATGCATATGTTTTCAACAAAACAAAATTTCAAAATTCTTAGTCTTTAGGTTTAGATATAGGCAGGTAACATTTGTCTCCTGTGTAATGTACTACATTTGGCAAACTAAAAAAAAAAGTCCTACGGAAGATCCTGCGGACTATTCCCTTTATTTTCCTGGGGTTTTCCACGTGTATTCTTCTTAGTACTATGTGCGTTTAACCGGGTGTGTCACTGCCCAGCCCCATGATGGTTAACTGATTTAATTTTAAATATGGTGAATGAATTATAAAAGGCATATAATTTGCATGCAAAGATTAAGTGGAAGATTTAACCCAGAGACTAATATCTATTATATATAAAGACTAAATTGGAGAGGCAGATATAATGAGCTGCAAGTTAAAACAAAGCTATGTGAATATCCCATTACTTGACTTTAATTTTAGGCATGTTAGGACAAATCAGAAATAAGAATAGCACTACTTTAATGGCATCTTAGAGAGTATTAATGATCATGACATGGAGATTTTCTCTGTTTATTTATTCATTTAATCTTAGTTTAACTATTTGGCTTCAGATCCACTGAAAATAAATTGCAATATAGTTATTGTCTATTAAACTATTTGTAACTAATAAAGTAAAAATTGTTTTCTTCTATAATCAAGGTTATTGTGTTGCCTGAAAAAGGGTTCTTTATTTTTTGGGGGGGTGGCGGACATGTGAGAAGGAGTAGTGAAGTAAGTATATATGTTTCTTTGAGTCCAGTAGAATCAATGGCAAATATTCATGATTCATATATATTTATATATAATTTAATAATTTTATTTATTTTGACTAATGATAACAGAGATAAAGACACAAACACATAGAGACAGAGAGAGAGCAGAGTACTGCTTAGCTCCGGATTATTGTGGTGGGGATTATACCTGTAGTCCTTGGTGTCTCTGGCATGAAAGTCTTTTTGCATCATCATTATGTAGTGTACCTAGTCCCTGTAATTATTATTTCATCTTACTTGTGAACACTATTTGACTTATTTGAAGAAGAAATTTTAAGCACATTTTTATTCTTTGGCTTTACATAAAATCCACTGAGAGTTAAAAAAAAAAGTTTGGACACTTAATTTACATTGTGTTGTGACAAATCTGTTATTTCTCAATATACTTTGAAAAAGTAGGTACTGAGTTTTTATCTGTATCATGAATTAAATGCTCACTCCATACATGAATGCTAGTAATATGAAGGTATCAAGAAAGCTAATAGTTCACTTTGTTTAAAAAGTGCCACAGTGAATTCAAGACAGAGACATATTACAGATTTCTTTTGCAATTGAAAATACATAGTCTGGTATTTTATTTGGCTATAATCATGGGATACACTGGGATTGGTCCAGTTTTTATTCTTGCAAAGAGATTATTGTTATTTTCAAAATGTTTTTTTATTTTTAATGTGAGAGATACAAAAAAGAAATATTCAGAGAGAGAGAGAGAGAGAGAGAGATCAACCAGAGCACCACTCAGCTTATAGTCTTAGTATGAACATCTTTCTGAATAACCACTATGCTGTCTCTCTAGCTTATTGTTATCTATGATTCAGTAGATCCAGTTGTTAAAACTTTTGTAAGAGTCAAGTTTAAACATTTGTAAGAGGAAATATGCTAAATTATATAATCTAATTATCACAGTGGCTCATGACCAAATATTGGCCTATTTAAAAACTGCTGTGTTCTGCTAGGATGACCATATGATTTCTTCTTAGCTACACAGAGTAAGCCCAGGAAGCCAAGTAAAGCAAAGGTAAAAATTCTGTGAAATATTTTGGGTATCATAGTCAATTTACCACAAATTGAGTTTATCAGAGCTTATATAACTGTAACTATTAACACAGAAATCAAAATCACCTGGAGGGTTCATTAAATCCATTTTGCAGGGCCCCACCCTCAGAGTTTCTAACAAGTTTCCAGGTGATTTGATACTCTCTGACTTAATAAAATGACTATATTTTGAGAAATAGTTTATTATAATATGCCTATAATACTTGAAGGAAAATCCCTTTGCTAGTGCCAATGTGTGCTTCCATGTATATCATCAGAAAAAATTACCTTACAAGTTTGTATTGTCAAAACAAGATATGCTGACTGCAATTATTTTCATACTATGATATTTCCAACAATTTTGTAATGTCAAGGTATAATATTGAATGTTATCATTCATCAAAATATGACTTTGTACTAGATTTATTTAAATTCTGTTAAATTCCTAGATATCATGGCATTTTATTTTATTTTTGTATTTTTTCTAGTGATCTGTTAATGGTGTAGAAGATTATAAAGTAATAGGGGTAGAGTTCTTTACCACTTCCTCCAACAAAGTTCTGTGTCCCCCCCTTCCCCCAACCATAACCACCACAGTTCTCCCAAGGCCCATAGTGTTGTTTTATCCGGGCTGGCTTCACCGACGGGTAACAGAGACGACCAGAGACACGCGGCTGGGCTGGGAAGCTGTATTTCTTTATTCACGAACAACGATTCATAAACTAACCCAAACTAATCACCAAACAGAACTCTCCTGCATCCTTCTCACATGGCGGCGCCAAAAAGTCTCGAACTCTGTCAGGGTTCTTTTGGGGCGGGACAAGCAGGCCCGCGAAACTAGCATGACTAAACCAATTTTCCTGGCAGGGGGAGAGATAGACCAAACCAATGTAAAGCATACAACACATAGTATCTAATGTCACAGTATTTTAGATTTGAAATTAGTGATGGTTGTTAGAAAAAAGTTGTAAGTTTTCTCAGCTTGATCTAAATAATCCATAGTAGGTGATCTTAAAGACATCAGGTATCTTGAATAATTTTGTCCTTTCACAGAAATGTTTCAACATAAAGATATTCTAATATCTGAGATTGGTGATATTTTAAAAATAAAAAAAATTAGTATATATGAATAGTTATTTTGGATTGATTCATATGCTTATTAGGTTTCCTTTCCTTTATACTATGTACTTTCTAATTGGTCATCTTCTATTTTAGCAGAGCTTCAAATTTATAGTTAATAGCACAATTCTAATTAATGTAAGACCCTGTCTGGCAACTTGAATAGTGAGAACAGATGTTTACTATGGAACATCTGTTTGAGCTGCTTAGCTGTTCTCTGCTTTGGGCTGTTGGAGTATGGACAAAGGTTCACACTCTTCTTCTCTGGCTCCCACTCATCCACATGTGATTGGAGACTTAAAAATCAGGGGTTTTTAAACAAAGAAGGGAAAGATTTTCTAGTGGAGCAGATTTTCCCAGTCTCCTAGGAGCCTGCTCTCAGTGGTGAATGTTACCATTCTGGGAACACCTTGGTGTATGTACAACTGAAGACAGGTTAGATTAACAGTGGAGATTTCAAATATTTATTTTAAGTCTACCCCAGGTTTTTCCCCCCTACACTGTTTAGGTATTTGGGGTGCAGAAAATTAACATATATTGAGTTTTCATAAAGGTCACGGCACATTTTGAATAGAAAAATGTTGTGAATTTTCTGACAACCCAGTATTTCTTGATAGCTTACCTTACTATATCCACTGGAAAACTTTAAAATCTTAATTTGATCAGAGTACAGGAATGTAATGGTAGTGGATTTGCAGACAGCATTACCTTAAGTGATGGAGTTTCTACTCCGAGGGAGATAGTTTCAAGTAGGTAGTGATGGCACATGAGGTTGAAATGTACACGTGCAATTATAACAGATAAATATGTACATTTAAATAATTTAAACAGTACATTTTTGTGGTTTTATATGTAAGCATTTGATGCAAACCATTCTGAAACCTCATTTTTAACCTACACATAAATCATGTCCTTTTATCTAACTTTAATCTACACATATATTTCATTCACTTTGATAATAGTCTAGTTTTTTGCAGTATGGTTGAATCCTAAGTGATTCAACCCATTTTTTGTTGTTTTCACTTTATTGCTATTACAAATCACATTTTTAAAAATATTTATTTATTACCTTTTGTTGCCCTTGTTATTGTAGTTATTATTGATGTTGTTGCTGGGTAGGACAGAGAGAAATGAAGAGAGGAGAGGAAGAGAGGGGGAGAGAAAGATAGACACCTGCAGACCTGCTTCACCACCTGTGAAGCGACGCCCCTGCAGGTGGGGAGCTGGGGGCTCGAACCGGGATCCTTATGCCGGTCCTTGCGCTTGGCACCACATGCGCTTAACCTGCTGTGCTACCTCCTGACTCCCTGCAAATCACATTTTAATAAACACGTCTGTGCATGTGTGGGTGTCTTTATTGCATATGGAGGAGCAGTTTTTGTTTTTGGTGTGGGGCTGGGTTTGTGGGTGTGATTGCACAAGTTTACTGTTTCTAAGGGACTTTTTAAAATTTAAGTTACATTGGGATCCATGATTGCTCAACAAATTGTTTGGCTTCATATGTTAACTCTCTTTTCAATCACCAGGTTCCAGATGCCACCAGGATGCTGGCTAGGCTTCCCTGGATTGAAGACCCCACCAATGTGTCCTGGAGCTCAGCTTCCCCAGAGACACACCCTACTAGGGAAAGAGAGAGGCAGACTGGGGGTATGGACCGACCAGTCAACGCCCATGTTCAGCGGGGAAGCAATTACAGAAGCCAGACCTTCTACCTTCTGCAACCCTCAACGACCCTGGGTCCATGCTCCCAGAAGGATAGAGAATGGGAAAGCTACCATGGGACGGGGTGGGTTATGGGGATTGGGTGGTGGGAATTGTGTGGAGTTGTACCCCTCCTACCTTATGCTTTTGTTCACTAATCCTTTCTTAAATAAAAAATTTAAAAAAAAATTTAAGTTACATATAAAGAAGTAAAGAGCAGCAGAGAGAGAACTAGAGACGCTACTCTGCCTATTGTGCATGATCCCAAGTGGTGCCAGAGATTTGTTTGTATCTGGACCCTCAAACATGAGCATGATAAAATATGTGCTCTACTGAGTGAGCTAGCTCCTGGCCTTAGAAACGCTTTTCTGTAAGATAAGTTTCCCCAAATTAAATTTCTTATTTGACATATAGGCAGATTTCGAGTTAGAAATATTGTCTGAAATTCCTTTAAATTTCTTATGTCACATTAGAATTTCTCCCTCACTTGAGTGACACCTTTTCACACCTTCATGTACTTATAAAACATAATGAAACATGATAATTGGCTCAAATATATAGCCAACAGGCTTATTAACAGGCTCAATGTCTGTATGACTCTACCAGTTTTGGTAGTGTTTTTTTTTTCTCTTCAGGGTGAGAGAAAGAGATACACTGCTCCAATTTGTGAAGTCCCCTTCCAAAGGCATGCACAGTTGGGGACAGGGATCTTGAATCCTGTTCTTTTCACATGGTAACATCCATTCAACCAAGTGAGCCAGCACCCAACCCCTTGACTTTTTCTATATCTAAATATTGAAGTTATAACTTGTTTATTCATTTGCAGTTTCCTCAGATTTCTTCACTGCAATTATTACCAAAATTAGTTCTAAAGATTATTCTAATGCTTATATAATTTTGTTTTCATATTTATACTATGAAAATTCTGGAACATGGTTTGAATAGGGCCTGAGGCAGGAGTTTTAGTTTATTTTCCAAATAACTAGTACATTCTTCCTATACTAATTATGGGCTAAATAATTAACCTGCCAATTTGACTTACTGCACTTATAATAATAAAATTGTCTTATATTCATGTCAGCATCTGGATTCTCTCCCATTCCATCTGAATAGGAAATGTTATTGTTGGTCAGTTTTCTGTGTGGCAGGGATTGAATGGAATGCAGATTCTCCACAGAAGAAATAATGTGTGCAAAGACTCCTGAGGCACAGGGAATGTGCTTTTTGAATGCAAAACTTTAGAGTGGCTGGAATTTTCAATTTAGGGAAAAAAAGACTACAAGCATCATTAGGAAGTTTGTAGTATAATTGTTGAAAAATTAAAATAAAGAAGACAACACTTCCTTACAGAAGCCAACTACTACTTATTCATTCCAATTTGTTTTAGATCGTGAGACTTGGATTTATTTTATCCTATTGTTTTCTCATTGTTGTATAGAGACAGGGAGAAATTGATAGTGGTGGGGGAGATAGAGAGGGAAAAAGAGGTGCGGGGTGGTCCCACCAGCAGGGGGAAGCTTCGCAAGTGGAGAAGCAGGGCTGCAGGTGTCTCTCTGTCTGTCCCTCTCTATCTCACACTTCCCTCTCATTTTCTGACTGTCTCTACCCAGTAATAAAATATTAAGAGAGAGACAGAGATGGAAAGAGACAGACACTTACAGCTCTACTTTACCACTTGTGAAACTTTCCCCCTGCAGGTGGGGATTAGGGGATTGAACCTGTGTCCTTGTGCACTGTAGTGTGTACACTTAGCTAGGTGTGACGCTGCCTGGCCTTTTTTTTTTTTTTTTTAGATAAAAGGCCAATGTGTTTAAATGTAACATTTAAAGAAATCCTTGTCTTTAACTCATTATTGTTGACTTTTCACAGTAAATGCTTTTCTCATTTTTATTTATGTAATTTTCATATTTTACCTTGGAAAGAAAAAATGGTGAGGAAAAAATGTGCTAGGATTCAGTGTTTCCTTCTTATATTCTTGAATTTGTGTCAATTTTCGGAGGAAGAAATGTTTTCCAAACATCTCTCTCTCTTTTTTTTTTTTAAGCCCAAGCAGAATTTAAACACAAAGTCATGTGATTGTGTGTGGTTGGACATTCATACAAATAGAAGTTATGTATTTAATATTTGTTGTTAATGCTTCATCTAGAATGTTGAGAATTTATTATAAAGCAAAGGCAAACAGGAGGCCAGGGGAGTGGCGTACTAGGTTAAGCATACATAGTAAAAAGCATAAGGGACTGCTCAAGGATGCCAGTTTGAGCCCTCCTCTCTACTGCAGGAGGGTCACTTCATACACAGAAAAGCAGGTCTTCAGGTATCTATCTTTCTTCCTCCCCTCTTTTTTTTTTTCAGTTTGCATTGCAGAGTAGGATTCCATGGAATTTATTTTATTAATTTTTATTTTACAAAATTACATGTCAACAGGGGATTAAATCCACACCATTCCCACCACCAGAGTTCTGAATCTTCAGTCTCCCCACTGGAATCCACCACAGTTCCCCTAAGGTTGTAGACATGAGCCAACCATCATCTCTACAACTATCTGTCCATATACATATACATAATTGCCCTGCCCTTAGACTGGGGCTATCCCTACCATTGCTGGTTTACAGTGAGGACAAGGTGCTGGGTTACCCTCCTTTCTTAATTTCTCTATGTCCTAACCAAAAAAAAAAAAAAATATGGCCACAGGAGCAGTGGGTTCATAGTGCAGCACCAGAGCCCCTATGATGACTCTGGAGAAAAAAAGAAAAGATAAACATAGTGTCCTGCATATTGACACTTCTAAGAGTTGTCCTTAGGGGGATAGATAGCATAATGATTAGAGACTCTCATGCCTGAGGCTGTGAAGTCCCAGGTTCAATTCCCACACTACCAAGGGCTGATTGGTGTTAGGTTAAAAAAAATGATAAGCATACAAGAATAGCCCTTATAACTTGTTTTTTAAAATTCTGGTTATCAACCCTAATTTGAATAAATAGACAAGAAATTATAAAATGTACAGCCCACTTTTATTCCTCGCTAGCATAATATTTTCATTTTACTCTCTCTTCCTCCTTCCTGTTTGTCTTCTGTCAGGTATCCAGATAACTTCAGGCAAGAAACGTACCCTCAAAAGTTATTTTGGGTTCTGTCAGCATCATTTCCATGGCTTAATCATTGAAATGTAATTAAATTGTCATAATCCTTACTTTTAAGCTGCTGATTCAGATTCACATATTTCAGTGTAATCTAAGTTTTCTAAAACATACTATCTCCCTTCACCAATGGAAACCCCCCCCCCACATACACCAGCAACCTTGTTTCAGATTTGCCAATAACATTAGTATACAGCTCCAGAATATTCACTGAAATTAATTTAATCTCATTTTTGTTGAGGGCTGAAAGTTTATGGGTCTTTCTAATGTTGTAAGTATGCTATGAACTGTACTGGGAAAACAGGATAAAGGGCTGTAAAATAATGTTATTTATAATAATCAGTAGCTTCAAAGGAGCCTCTCAGTGGATCACCATGCAAATATGCCAAATTGACTGTTGCAGAAATAGACAACTTGTAGTGAAATTTTGGACCTTTTCCACACTCAGTGTTGCAAATCCTGGAGAGGGTAGGCAGTTTAGCCCAGGAGTAAGTAAACAAATCATAGGGAAGATAGGCATTGGAAACACTGACCTCTAAACAATGCCATCTCTGAGTTTCTTGGAGTGTTCACTTGAGTTTGACACCTATTTAATTATCCTAGTCCATGCAGCCTTAGATACTGAACAAAATGCTTAGTTGTTAATATCTGTAAGTTCAGCCACTTAGGAGTAGCCCAACACTTTTGCTGTCCTAGTGTGAGGGAAATATTAGTTGGAAGTTTTGGCTTGAAAAATCCAACTATTCTAAAATGGAAGATCTGCTTCCTTGTCATCTTGCTTTGTGATTCTGAAAAATAAAAGAATATGTGACTGGTTTCCTTCCAGAAACTATTGTTTTTTTGTTTGCTGTTAGACTATGAAAAGAATCACAGAGTAGTCATCTCTGTACTAGGTGTTTTGAGAGCCCAGGGAGACAAGAACCCAACAGTAAAACTGCAAAAAGACTTTATGAAGGTCACACACTTGAATTGCACATTAAGGGAGTTGAAACATAGGTTAAAGGTTTATTGGGTCTGATACTTGCCTTTTAGCTTTTTATAAAAAGAGACGAGAACAGGTTGTGATATTTCTTATTTTCTGGAAAAGTATTAGAACCTTATTAATTATGGTAGAGTGAACATGGCAGGAAAAGGAAAAATGGCATTTTAAGTATAATGATGCATGCTGGAAACACAGATTGGCAAGCATATGGGGTCCTGGCATCTGGACAGAGCCTCCATAACCATCTGCTTCTCGGAGGTTATTTTGGCAAATTTTGCAGCAATGCCAGTGATTCAGAGGTCTGGGCTAAGGATTTTGAGCAAAAAACTCAAGAAGGCCCAAGTGGAAAGATCCTATTACTCGGGTCTTCTGTTAATCTCATTGTTATAGGTATTGAGTTACCTTAAGATGGTCTTTGAGTTGGTATTTCATTGTGATGGCAGCCAGTGTCCCTTATATTAGTATTTTCCTCAGTTTTATTCACCAAGTAATACTCACTTTTCACCTGCAGAGTTAATGTGGTATCTTGCTTTTGTAAGGAATTTGTATGGGGGGCTGGGTGGTGGCGCAGATGGTTAAGTGGATATGTTACAATATACAAGGATCCTGGTTGGAGCCTCTAGTCTCCACCTGCAGGAGGAAAGCTTTGCAAGTGGTAAAGTAGTGCTGCAGATGTTTCTCTGGTTCTTTTCCCCTCTATCTCCCCCTACCTTCTTGATTTCTGGCTGTCTCTATCCAATCAATGAAGAAAATAAAAATCATTACAAAGTAAAAGGCAATGCTGACTAACATGGTGCACTAGGGATTGAATTGCTATTTCACATTTTCATTAACTTATCTTATCTTATTCAGTATTTACAATATGTTAGTACAGTAAATATTTTAAGTGAAAAGATTATCAGTACAAGGTTGTGAGTAGAAAGACTTGTGAGGACCGAGTGGTGGCACACCTAGTTGAGCACATATGTTACAGTGCTTAAGGACCTAGGTTGGAATCCTTGGTCCCCACTTGCAGGGGGAAAGATTTGCAAGTGGTGAGGCAGTGCTGCAGGTGTCTCTCTTTCTCTCTCTCTATCTCCCCTGATGCCTCAATTTCTGGCTTTGTCTATCCAATAAATAAAGATAATAAAAATAAAGAAAGAAATGCTTATGAAAGAATAAAACAAGCTAGCCTTCTGAAGCACCATTTAGGAAGGTATTTCAATGCACTCAGTGTGTCTGTTCTTTGACTGCCTACCCCTTCATATTCCTCTTCTATCCATCATTTCTATCATAGGATAGAAATATCAGCATATGCTCATAAGGCCATCTATGCTAGTTACAGGCTTACTTTATCTCTTCTTGCTTAAGTACTGCTATGATATTAAGCCTCGCTCCTTTGTGAAAGGACCAATCTCATTATTTTCAATTGCCCCAATTGCATATGCTTCTTTTTTTTTATGTAGTTATTATTTATTTTTTTAATGTAGTTATTATTTATTTTGTAGTTATTATTGTTGTTGTCGTTGTTGGATAGGACAGAGAGAAATGGAGAGAGGAGGGGATGGCAGAGAGGAGGAGAGAAAGATAGACACCTGCAGACCTGCTTCACCGCCTGTGAAGCGACTCCCCTGCAGGTGGGGAGCCGGGGTTCGAACCGGGATCCTTATGCTGGTCCTTGTGCTTTGCGCCAACTGCGCTTAACCCGCTGCGCTACGGCCCGACTCCCCCGCATATGATTCTTTGGCTTTGTATCAGAACTTAGCTCCATGACATCCATTCGTGGTCCCTGGGTTTATTTGCTCGGACAATGTAAGTATGCTTATTTATTCTTTAAAAAAATAGCATTTCAAAAGAGAATTCTTATTAATTTCTCCATCAAGTGATTCCTCCTCAGGCTAAACAACTCATTTTCCCTTAACAATGCTTTTTATCCTGAAGCTTCTACACCCTTTTCTGACTGAAGTACATTGGAGCTATTCCATTTTTTCACTCTGCACATTCAAAATGCCATCTCTAGCAGAATGACTTGCCCAGAGTGGATGGATAAATGCTGACAGAATCTGATTTCACTGAGCAACACACTATAGCCAGTGCTGAGTCCAAAGAAACTATCTATCTCTCCTCTGGACATTATACTTTTATTAATACAATGCAAAACTGCATTAACTCTATTATAAATCACATAGACTTATAGTATCTTCTAGGCTTTTTCTTCATGATCCCACCCGAATTTCTGAATCTAAGAAATATATTATTCTTTTAATAAGAATTCATTGAATGAAGGACATGTGACCTGGATTTATTTGCCTTTGGCTCTGCCTGGAATCATTGGGCCGTATGTCATTAGGCTATCCCCTCTTGCAGAAGTGGTGTTAGGGTCTATGGAGTTGTTCTTAACTTGTCTCATTTGCTGTGTATCTATTGAGTATCTTCATTTGCTAATTCTTATTGTGATAGCCACTTAGTAGCCATGAAACCATGCCCATTGCTACCTGATTACGGGTACTGAGGTCTGGGCATCGCTGTAACTAAACTCTGTGACTTTCTGTTGTAACAAAGGGTCATTCTCCCAGTCCCTTCTGCTTCTGCTGGTGCCCTGGATTTCTCATGGTATCAGGATTCTGAGTGCTCAGTAGCAGCATGAGAGCAGAAGACTTTCTCTACAATGTTCTTATGCCCTTTGTCTGACAATGTTTTCACAGAAATTGTTTATGTGAATCAGTTTTGTTTTCCTCAGTGACAATGCTTTTCACCCTCAAATATCACCAAAATATATTTGATTTGCAATCATCACCATTTCAGTTTCACATATATGTTACTGAATCAAATCTAGTTTCCCTTTTTCCTTTAGGGTATTTTATCTTCCTCAAGCCTCCTATCAAAGAGATGCCCAACAAGCCTACCTGCCTCACCAGTTCACCAGATGTGCCACAATCCATTTGAAACTAGCAGTAGGCTTATTTATGCTCAAGCCAAGGAGGTCTTTGGTTCTTTGATTCATATTTATCAACTTACTTGTGGAAAGAGCTGAGACACCATAGGGTGCATATATAGAACAATTTTATTTTTCCTCCTATTTTTCTTAGCCTGCTTGCGGTACAAGTTTTCCCCTGCTCTAGATGAATACTGTGTAAATTTGGAGACCTCTCTTGTCACTCTTAGGTAATGGAATAACTTTCAGTCACTTGTGCATATTTGGACAGCTTCATTTTAGTAGTTAACCTGTTTAGTCTAGTATAAAATCCAGATTCCAGACACCTCAGAATAAAGTACAGTATTTACATGCCTGAGGTTTCAGGCTTGAAGCCCAGCACTACATGTTAAATAATAAATATATATATATATATACATATATATATATTTCTTTTAAATCAAACTCCATTCTGCTTTTTTTTTTTTTTTTTTTGCTTTTTGTTTTTAATGTCTTGAGTCATTATGGCTATAATCCTGCTGCTATGGAAGGAATATGTGCTCAGCTTCTCCACATTCCTGCTTAGTGTCTGCCTGGCCTCCCATAAACTAGGTTGCCCCAGCTCTCCATGGGTGGAATCAGAGAGGCAGCAGAGATAAGGGTTAAAGCTGAATCTAAGGACATTTGTTGTTGGTTTCAGTTAGCCTTGGTAGGTATTTAGAGTTGAACTTACATCTTTTATGAGTACCCAGATTGAATTCCTCCATGTGATAAGAACCTCCTGGTAAGCTGCCACTTTTCACACCCCACAACCTCACCCTGACATTTCTTTAGAGATAGCCTTACCCTTGGTCAGTACCCTGTCAGACTTCCCTGTAGTGGGCTTCACATTTGAGCTGAGGAAACATACACACACACACACACACATACACACACACACACACCCCTACAGGTATAACACAAGCATTTCTTAAGTACTACTTTTCAATTATTGCCACAAAAGTTTTCAGTTATCACTTTGTTGACAATGAAATTCATCATTTTACTACTAAGTCTAAAGTCCAAAAGTCTACAAGTTTCCTGTGGGTACTCTCCACATTTCTTCTTTTATTTAAAGTTGTTTTTAATACTGTAACTGATTATTAATTGATTTAAGCTCACTTTTTCACATAGAAGCACACACACACAGACACACACACACACACACAGACACACACACACAGACACACACAGATACACACACACACACCAGAAAAGAGAGAGAGAGAGAGAGATATCATCAGAAAGGCACCACAACACCAATACTTCCCTTGGTGTAGTGAGGACTGGGCTCAAACTTATTAGATCATGTCCATGACAAAGCAAATACATTATTCAAGTGAGCTATTTTGCCACCCACCAGAAAGTTTCTTGCACGTAACCTAAAACATCAGAGCAAAGTATGCCTTTTTCCTCTCCTCCCCACAGTTGAGGGACATCTAGGTGGAGAAGAAGGGGTATGTGAGGAACTCTGCCATCCCCAAAACTGCAGTGATTGTCTCCAGTGAGACTTTTTTGTCCATTTTAACCATCATCTTTTTAAATTCTAAAGATGGGCATTACGTGTAATTAAAAACATGTTTTTGAGCCCACTTATAAGTTTTGCAGAAATCATCTATCCTCATACTGGTATATGGAAGCACCCACATTATCTACTAACCCTGGAATTTTCCTGCTAAGCCCAGGCTGGGTAGGATGGGAGAAGTAATTCATTGGGTAGTGCTTATGCCTATCCTTGCTTGTAGGAACTTGAACCCCAGTGCCATGAGAAATATGGAACTGGGGAGATCTCTGATGCTGTGGTTTCTCTCCCTTTCTTTTCTTCTTTCTCTTTGTCTATCTATCTGAATGAAAAACTAGGCCTGGAGTGAAATCATGAGGTCCTGTCTCTGCACGAAACAACCAATCAAGCAAACAAACAGACAACCTAAGTTATTTGAGTTTGAAGATATCTGAACATCTTTCTCATCTTATACATAAGAAAGGCAAATCTCTGAGAAGTTAAAGTCAGTCTTTCAATGTCACATAGATTTTTGATAGGAATGTACATAAGCTATGTTCAATCTAAAGTTCACTTTTCTCAAATGTGTCATCTTAAAAATGAGATAATAATCACACAACAGAAGGTGGTAAATGCAAGGCTTATTGGAAAGGTTAACTGAGTCAAAAGGCTGAAATTTTTCCAGCAAAATATGACAGACAGAGCACCCTTTCAATTCTACTTCTCTATTTTTCTCTAGCTCTTCCACTTTCTACAAAGACCATACCCCCAACATTGGAAGTACAAGCAAATAAAACTGCAAGTGCTATTAATCACCCATTTATTTGGCCAAACTTATCATTAAATCACTTTTAAATCACTTTTAAAATCTAGCATTTTCTAAGGGATGTATAGTAGGATCCTTCACTTCCACAGGTGAATTTCCAAACTGCATCGTCATTGCTCTACCTATAGTAGTAAATCTAAGAAACCTAAGAAAACCTATGATTGGTGCTTATTTGGATATTCACTTTGTGCTGCACACAATCTAGGTCTGAGCTTGGCATCCACCTTACTGAAAGGAGTTTCAGTGATGTGGTGTCTTTCTACCTCTCTTTCTATCTGAAAAAGTGGACCTGGAGCAGTGAGGTCCCAGTGATGACAAAAAAAAAAAAAAAGCAATCAAGCAAAACAAAGGATCTTCAAAAAAGAATACATAGATATCCAGAAACAAGGAAAGCTTGAAGGAATTATAGATTGTCTGAGGTTTACTAGCATCTCGGTAAACACATATAAAGACAGTCAGTCTGACAGGAGAAACAGGATGTACCCAGTCTATTAAGTAATTTCATATGTGTGTTGGTGAGAAATTGTAATCTCTCCATTCACTTAATTTTTTTCTAAAAGAGTCGAGACAGAAAATGAGATGTGGTGCTATAAAAAAAAACATAAGAAACATAGAGTTCCTTGATGTACAAGGAGGAAAAGATAATTCTCTTACTTGGGAAAAGTTTACCGTTTTGTTACACCCAAAAGACTCCCCAACCACATAACCAGTATGTGTTCAAGTATTCATGGACTTAACTGTGGGTGAATTTGGAAAGAGGCTGAAAATTTAGCAAACTTGTAATTCACAGGACAAAATGATCATTTCGGTGTTAAATTGTATTAAAATATTTCTGACACTAAGGAAAGAACAAAAATTCAATAACAATTGAACTTCATGGAATTTCTTTTAATCAAATAAAGAGTGGAAATGTTGGACTTATAATAATTACTTGAAATATTAAAGATACTTGCATGAAGAAATAAAATTTATTTATATGATGAAATAAAACACTTTTAATCTAGATTTTTTATAAGATATGTGTGCATTTGAGGGAGTCCTTTTGCGGTGGAGAAACAAGATGATTATCTGCTATTGTATAAGCCTATGGAAATCTTAAATGACATGCTATTTCAAGCTGAGGTCTTGGTTATAATAAAACAGAACTCTGAATATCATTTAGATAATTATGCCCTACCAAATATGGAAACAATTGGCTCAAAAATAGACTATGGGTGGCTTCAACTAAAAAAAATAATGTCAGATTGCAATGCCCCATTAGGGTGATTGGGATAAACCCTATGGTTACAGTCTGTGAATTGAGGTGAGCCACAGATTTTAAAGTCATGAAAGATTTGTTCATTATGAAAGAGGTTCAAATTTTAGAACTTTTGAAATATAACCTTATCCACAGTGACTCAAATTAGGTAACTGTGTATGTGATCTGCCAGCCTCTCTTTTGTTAAAAGATTCACCCCATATATATATATATATATATATATATATATATATATATATATATATATATTTCATCTCATATATATTTATCTCATATATATGATATATATATATCACATATACACATATACACACATGTATGTATGTATATATATTAAATTCCTGTTTAAAGCACCAATGTTTAGTGTAGAGGCAAGAATAGATTCTATATTTTCTGTCTTGATCATGGTGATTACCTGCTGATTTGTTATTAAGTACTGGTCAAGGAAGTATTAAAATGCAAGATAAAGCAAGATTGACACATAAATTCATCCTTGGTATAAGCAATTCAAAAGGCAGTGGGGCACAACAATAAGAATGATGTTAGAAAAACCCAAATTAGGGGGTCGGGCGGTGGCGCAGTGGGTTAAGCACATGTGGCGCAAAGCGCAGGGACCAGAGTAAGGATCCCGGTTCGAGTCCCCGGTTTCCCACCTGCAGGGGAGTCGCTTCACAGGCGATGAAACAGGTCTGCAGGTGTCTTTCTCTCCCCCTCTCTGTCTTCCCCTCCTCTCTCCATTTCTCTCTGTCCCATCCAACAACGAACAACATCAACAATGGCAATAATAATAACCACAACGAGGCTACAACAACAAGGGCAACAAAAAGGGGGAAAAATGGCCTCCAGGAGCAGTGGATTCATGGTGCAGGCAACCGAGCCCAGCAATAACCCTGGAGGGAAAAAAAGAGAAACCCAAATTTTCCAAGAGCAGTGTTTTTTTTTTTCTTTTTTTTTTTCAATCAAAGGAAAAATCCAGAGCAGCAGTTAAGAGAACTTTTCAGGCCTAGAAGGAGAGGGAATAGGACAGCTTAGCAGACAATGATCACAACTGATCCAGTGATGCTTAAATAGGCTCATAACTATTAAAATGACTCCTCATTCAGAAACCAATAGAAATCTGGGCTCAAAGGCCAGAAAACTGCAAAGCGGTGATAAAGCTTTCACAACCAATAATTGCTCATTTTAAGCTAAAAGGCTCAGAATGCAATTATTGGGTTAGATTGGTTAATATGCTTTCTAAATAAAATATCTTTTGAAGAAGCCAGAACAATATGATTTATCTTTTTATAATATCTATCTTTATCCAACTGCAGATATAGGGAACTGAAGTAATGACCCCCCATTAAATGCTAATTAATATTATCATGGCTTAGGGCATGGTATTGTTTTGTGTATTTGTCATGGGAAACAAATGTGCAGGCCATGGATCTGTTATAATAATGGGCAGATGTATTCAAAGCACACAATATTTTAGTTCCTAGAGAGAATTTTGTTCCTACTCAGTATGATTAAATATTAATTAAATCTTATATTCCATGAAGTGCTAAAGACAAATGAGTAAGTTTGAATGGTATTCTTAGCTATCATGATGTTACTTAGCAAAGACAGCAATGATATCATAGAATTGCATATTAAAATGATATTTAGTCCCTGGAGGAAAGAATCCCCCCCACTTTAGAAGCTTTGTAAATGTTTTAATTCTGCTAAAAATAATTTGATCCCTCAAGGAATAGAAGTTAAAAAAGAGACAGAGGTTTTTGATATTAATATTCCATTTAAGATCATATTAAAATACCCCAGGTTATTGATAAAATTTAAAAGTATTAATTTTGATTAACTGTATGAAGTTTTTGATAGGTTCCAAAGTCTTTTGCTTTCAAACAAAATGTGTTTGATAGTGCAGGAGAATTTTCTACTACAATATAGTTGTATCATTGGACGCAAATGGAGGTTTTTAAGGTTTGAAATGAAACTATGTTAATTCATTAAGCTTTCAGATTCCAGGAGACTATGATTGCCAAGAAAAGGACAAAGAAAATATGAGATTTTCTACACCCTCATAAACTGATAGCTGTTTATTTCATTATCCAAATAAAGTTGGAAATTCCATATCCTCTGATGGAATATTTTCACAGATAGAAGATTAGGTATTTGGAAACCTTAACAAATGCCATATTTTATAATACTATATGCATTTGCACATATGGTTAAGGTATTAAATGGACTAAAGTCAGATGTAGTGAAATGGTTAAACAGGAATTTTAACACTTTATCCTCATTCAGCATTGTTACCACCTATCTGGATAGTACATAGAAAATTATCATTTTTAAAAATTTAAATCTAGAACACTTTATTTTGAATAATCTAAAATTATGCACAGTGTTTCAAAATACGAAACTATTGTGCTATTAAAATGGAACTTCCTGGGAGGGGTCAGAAGAAACCTCATTATTGGGTATGTGCCTTGCTATGCATGCAGACTGGGTTTGAGCCACAACAGTGCATAGAAGAGTCATGGCACTGGAGGAAATTTTGGTGCCATATTATCATATCCCCCCCTCTGTGTATTTGAAATAAAAGAATGAAAATAATACCTGCCTGCATGGACAGAGAGATAGGTCATCATATAGGGCCTATGCCTTGCCATGAATGTAGCCCAAGTTCAAATCCTTTTCAACATGGAAATGTCATATATAGGGAGTCTTCAGTGCTGTGGTATATCTCCCTCTCTTTGCCCCTTTAATCTGAATGAAAATATTTTGGCGTAGGAGTGGTGGAATGTTTACTGGGGGACCTGGCTCCATACAAAATGTTCTTCATAAGAGTGATGAAATCATACCACCCTTGCCAAAACAAATAGAAATCAAATAAGCAAAAGATAAATTTTTGAATTGAAATCCCTAGGCAGTGTAATAGCAACCCTTGATATTATTCTATCTATATTTTTCAGTAAATAGAGAGTAAAATAAATGCCTGGAAGATTATAAACCTGTGTTTTCATTCTTGACGGAGAATGATCTGGAGCTCATGTGACCAGAAGTGTTTACTTTTGCAAGTAAGAGAGCCTTTTATTTGTCTTCTTATCTCTTGGTAGAAGATTTTTGAAGTGTCTGAGAGAAGGCATAGATTAAAGTTTAATGGTTTTCCTGGTGAAACCATTATCCTACTGGGAGCAAGAATTCTAGATTTGTGGGACCTGAAATTGAGGCCAGAATGTAAAGCCACTCTTACTCCAAACTCTTGGATAAAACACTGTGTTGGTCATTGATTCTGATTACCATATAAGAGCTAAGATGACACCACATCTGTGCTTTAGGATGTTCCATTATTATTTCAGGGTGGAAGCTTCTGGATAGTAACAATAGATCCCATGATGTCGCTTCTACAGCTATAATTCCTTTGTTGTAGAATAGGTCTGCTGGTCAGAGATGAGACTGTGTGTCATTCTTGTGTCAGTGGACCAAATAGTCTTGAATAATGGTGCTGAGTAAAGTCTTATGGGTAGAAAAGAGATAACCAAATATAGTGTATATGTAGATTTTAGTTATTATGAATGTACCATTGCTTTTTCCCCCCCTAAGTGTAGCCAGTGCCATCAGTTTGCTACTTACTGGCTAACTGGAGTCAAATGATAAAGTCTTATAATGGACGGAACATTAGGCTGTTAATCCCAAAAGGTTGGTGTTAGGCAGTAAGAGAAGCTAGATAAGTCTTGATGAGCTGGTCCCATGTTTTTATGTTCTTTTCTACCATGATGGCAACTCTATTTATGCACTTACTATGTATTGGTTTCTTGATCTGTTTATATACTCTCAGAGGTTGATACTTCTCAATTGATTTAATTATTCTGTCTGCTTGGTTGTTAGCTTCTTCTGAAGAATTTGATTTCTTTAAGTGTTAGCATGCAATGTAAACATATAAGAATATTCATGTAGATTCACTCATATTCTTTCTCTTTTAAAATTTTTTTTTCTAGAGTTGCTTGTCCCTCATGATCTAATCTTTCAATTCTAGGTCTCCAACCAAGCAAGTAAGTTCCTTGCTTCTTACCATGAGTTTTTATAAATTACAACTGTCACCATTTTCCTTCAAGCAAAACCTGGTGTGCATTTGTTCTAATTTTGCTCCTTGGGAAAATTTCACATCACTGTTGTATTGCAGGGATACCTTAAGTGAGGCTGATAAGTAATAAGAGTTCATTTATGCGTTGGGCCTGTAAACTAAGCTGATATCAACCATGAACCAAGTTTGGTTTGCCATATGGAGCTTCTGCCACCCCCATATCATCTAGGCCCTATTTTTAAGCTATTGTCTTCCTCAATTACTATTTCTTGTCTTTCCTTGTGAGAAAAATGGAAAGAACCATACTTTCAAAACTAGTGGTCAAATATCACATACTCAAATTTGCATTGATCCTACAGAAAATAACATCTGTTACAGGAGCTTCTATTTGTATCACAATTTTGTTGACTTTGTAGCAGAATAGTTTCACTTAGGACCTGTATGGTTTTTGAAAACTTCCATACTACATTTTTAGGTCACCTCACCAGAAGTGGCACTTATCTTTGTCTTTCTCCTTAAAATGTAGTGGTCTTCATATGTAGGAGGAAAGTGTAGAGTGTGAACATTAAAATGTCTTAATTTAGTCATTTTAGTTATAACAATATAGTAATGATATATCATAATATATAGAAAATTTGAAAGATTGACAATATCCAGCATTAGTAAGGATGTCAAATAATTGGACCCTTTTGCAAACATAAAATGACCCAACAACCACTCTGTAAAATCTTTGTCAAGTTCTATAAAGTTAAATATAGCTCTATCATTGACTAACTTGTTCTATTCCAGGTTGTTTTCCCAAGAGAAGCAAAGGCATGTGTCTACTCAAAGACTTAAACATGTCTATTCATATTGACTTTATTCTTAATTAAGAATCATTTGCAATAGTCAAATAGTGGAAACAACCCAAAAATTTACCATTAGGTAACAAGATACACTCAAGGAGATTAATCTACTCAGGGAAATATTATTTGGCAATGAGGAGGACTGAATCCTTCATACATGTAACAGCCTAGGTGAATAACAAAACCATTAGGTTGAGTGAAAGAAACCAGATGCAGAGTATATACCATTTGCTTTAATTTTTGTGAAATTCATACTAATTTATAATGACAGAAAGCAGGCCACTATGAACAGAGTTCTTTGGTGTGCAGAGTGTCAGAGATGACAAAAGGAACATAAGACATTTTGTGGTAGGACTGGAATCTTCCATATTTAGCTTGTAGTGCTGGTTTCAGGGCTTCATGTATCTGTCAAACCCACTGAATTGTACACTTTAATGAATGCAGTGCATTGTAAATAAATGAAATTTCAACAAAATTCATACATAAAATCAAAGTAGACAAGAACAGAAATTATTTAGTGTTAGTTTTTAATATTCTAAGAATTTCTAAGTATGGTCTCAAATGTGTCTCTGTGTGTGTGTACCACCCACCACACCTACAACCAAAGTTCTAGTGCTATTAAACCAAAGAGACTCTTCTACATATTTTTTCCTTCCTTCCCACCCATTTCCTTCTTCATTCCAACAGTCAAAAAGTCTAAGAGTCAGCTTGGGGTTTTAAAATGCATTTCTGTTCTCGGATTTTGTAAGTTATTTATTCTAATTTATTAGTCATAGTTCATTATGCTGTAAGTGGGTGAACACAGCCCAAGACAGCTTAAACTGAAAAATTAAAGTGATGGTCCACATATTTAGAAAAACACTGGAGACTCTTCACTGAGTTAAAAGAAAGACCATGGGAACCAGATTTTGAGGACTAGAATCCCATATGTGGACAACTTACTTTTTCTGGTCCTGCTTTTTTTTTTTTTTTTTTTTTTTAAGAAAGGAGACATTAACAAAACCGTAGGATAGGAGGCTTACAACTTCACACAATTCCCACCACCCAATCTCCATATCCCATCCCCTCCCCTGAAAGCTTTCCCATTCTCTGTTCCTCTGGGAGTATGGACCCAGGGTCATTGTGGGTTACAGAAGGTGGAAGGTCTGGCTTCTGTAATTGCTTCCCCACTGAACATGGGTGTTGACTGGTCAATCCATACTCCCAGTCTGCCTCTCTCTTTCCCTAGTAGGGTGGGTCTCTGGGGAAGCGGGGCTCTAGGACACATTGGTGGGGTCGTCAGTCCAGGGAAGTCTGGTTGGCTTCATGTTGGAACCTGGTGGCTGAAAAGAGAGTTAACATACAAAGCCAAACAAATTGTTGAACAATCATGGACCTAAAGGCTGGAATAGTACAGATGAAGTGTTGTGGGGGTACTCTCTGCAGACTCTTGTGTATTTCTGCTTTCAGGTATATATTTTGCCCTAGTTTATGGACATGTGTGAACATATGCTATATTTTAGGGGACCTGGTCTATATCTAGGTTTGGGGACTTTATTGGGGAGTGAACACATGGAATGGAATTAGAGAATACTATGAAAGGAAAGGTCTCACCCGAGTGATGAAGCTGAAGGGTTTTCATTCCACACCTGAAGTCTCTGGACACAGTCTGAAGTGAAGCATGCTGGGGTGGCACTTGTGTTGATTAGGTTGCAAACGGCGGATGCAATATTATTTGATATGAATTGAGAGAAGCATGCAGGAAGGTGGGCCCCACCCTAAGGTTCCAGGACTGGGGGAAATATAGGCTCTATAGTGGAAATGTGAGGTTCCTGCTATCTTAGGGTTCAAGAAGACAATGGAAAGGAAGTAGAGCAGAGACACACACAAAGAGACACACACTCTGAGTCAGATTTCTTCCCCAAAATAATTCACAAATGAATATCAGTGAATTCAGAAAGCAGAGGAAGGAGGAAGGAAGAAAGGAAGACAGGGGAAAAAAAAAGAGAGAAAAGAAAAAAGAAAATGAAAAAAAAACAGTGAAAAAAAGTGAAAGGAGAGGTTTTTAAAAAATTTTTTATTTTATTTATTTTTTATTTTTTATTTTATTTGTTTATTTAATTATCTAGGAGGAGGGAGAAGGGGAGAGTAAATAGAGGAGGTAGTAAGAGTGAAACAAGTTCCTCTCACAATAGATAAGACATCCAGTCACCTAGCAATGGAAAATACACTAAGAGTTAATTTTTGTCAACCTGAGGGAGGGGGAACAAAAGGACACATGTATATATAATAGTAATAATAAAATAGAACAGAGTCAAAAGCCCTCACAGTGGGTCTGAAGCTTGGACGGCTCCCGATTAGCTCAGGCACCGTGACCCGAGACAACCGATTGTAAAAAAAAAAAATATCCAGCCAGTCTTTCCCAGGTGGGGTGAGGCTTTGCTTGGTCAGATATTTGTCACTCCCATTGGGCCCAAGTCACTTATGCAGAAAAAAAAAAAAAAAAGAGCCAAGGGATTCAGAAAGGAACAGGATTGGAATGATAACCCTGGTGAGCCAGGAATCTTGGTTAAGAAAAAAGGTCAGTGAGGAGCCTGCTAACATAGGCTCCCCACCCCCGGGGTCTGGTTATGGCCAGGGGAGAGAAATAGTAAAAAAATTTTCCTTTCTTTTTTTTCTATTTTCTAAATCAAATTGAGCTATAGTCACCTCCTTGGTGTGATGCTTAGAACTCCTTGTTTCCCGTCCTGCTGAAGGCCAGGATCCTACCCTTTCCAGCAGTTGTCAGAGCTCATGCCAGCAGCTGCTTCCAAGTCGTCTTCTTGGCTCCCAATCAACCAAAACATCTTATCTCTGGTCCTGCTTTTATCACTACATGGTTCCACTCTGCAGTAACTCCTAAAGTGCAGGAAACAGGGTGTTTGACAACTCCAGATACACACCCCTCCAGATGAGCAACCCTATTAATAATGGAGTGGTTTTCCTGGATTACCAGTTCAGAACAAATATTTCTTATTATCTTTTTATTTATTAGATATAGATAGCCAGGAATTGAGAGGCAGGGGGGATATAGAGGGAGAGAAAGAGAGAGCTACCTGTAGCACTGTTTCACCACTTGTGAAACTTTCCCTTGCAGGTGGGGGCCGGGCTTGAACCTAGTCTTTGTGCACTGTAACATGTGCTAAACAGGTGTTCCACCACATGCCCCCCAATAAAAAGATTTGATTGTCCTTCCAAAATTATTTGACATTTGTCAAATCAACCACTGTGTTCAGGGGAATAGGTACTGATTGGACAAGACTCAATTCTGTACTGCTAAGTGAGAGAGGGTGACAAAGACTCTATAGTCTGAGAATGAAGAAAGGAGAAAATCATACTGGGTAACCCAAAACAATAGTTAAAACATTTATCAGATCTTTATTTGTTTATTTGTTTAAGCTAATTCCACTTGGTTCTGTTTCTTAAATCCAAAAGAATTTTGACTGAGATAGTATTTCTGGGAATTAAATGGCTTGACTGTATAAAAAGTTGCTAATATAGGACACACTATTTGTTCTACTGCTTTTCATTACTTATGGCAGTTGAGTTTGCAGTGATGTTATCTTAGGTTTTTCTATGAAATATTTGTGTAGCTTTTTAGGCAATCTTCAATCTTTCTGTCCTGGTAAAGATAAGTATGCTTATTGTTTGCAAATATTAAATGGAGACAGAAAAGTACTAATTAACTGATCTATTCCTCTTTGGTTTAAATTCTCTGAGCTTAGGATTCTAACTACATAGTTGTCTAGTCCCAGTAAGCCATTACACTTTTTTTTCTGTCTATCATAAATTCCTTCAGTGATTCCAAATTGTCAGCTAATTTCTCAATACAGTGTTCCCTATATAAATAGAAGGTAACTACAAAATTACAGAAATAGCTTACCTTACATTTTAGGATATTTGAACTGATAATTATTTTTTTTCATGTTTTATAATATGAACAGAGATAGCTAGATTGTGTGTGAGACTCCTACTTAATTTAAATACTATGCTAATTATTGTCATAAAGTGAATATTATAAATTATCAATTGTTGGTATTCTTCATCTTGGTTTGGTACCCTTCCCCCTACCTCTGAGAGATTTGGTTTGGCCCCTGTTAGTATCGCGCCCCTCTTTCTCCCCGCCCCCTATGCTAAGGAGGTCCAGACTCCCAGTGGCAGCCACTGGAGGAGAATGGTGTGTAAGTACATGGTGTGGTGATTTGCCTGCTCGTGAATAAAGATTAAACTGCAGCTTCTCAGCCCAGCCGTGTGTCCCCGAGTCTCTGTCTCTGTCTACCGCCGTGAAGCTAGCCTGGCCTGCTGGAGCCCTGAACTTTAATGACATATGGTGGCCAATGTGGGGCACGAACCCACGACCCTGAGATTAAGAGTCTCATGCTCTACCGACTGAGCTATCCGGGCTCTTTCCACACTGGAGTCAGAAAAAGCAAAACAAAATCTAGAGTATGAAACCTCCTTCACCAGCCATTATGTTTGCATAAAACTAGCAGCTTCCCTTTATGCTGCTGGGTTTCTCAAAGACTGACTATAACCAGCTGCCTTGAGACTCTAGTCCTCACCCTCCCACCATCTAGAACATGCCCATGGAGGCAAGTAATGCCCCCCAGAGGCAAAAAAAAGCCCCCAGAGGCAGGAAATGTTTTTTTTAGCTGATAAAGTTTTGCCCACAGAGGCAAAAACGCCCCCCTCAGGCCTTCCCTTGGCAGCACACTTGTTACTCACTTATATGTTTCTCCATGTTTGTGCCAGTTTCTTTTTTTGAAAATGCCTGTATGATATAGGTTTCTGTTCACCCCACACCCCTGATACTGTGGTAATTTAGTTAAAAAAAAAAAAAAAGGAGGAATATGTTGGTATTCTTCGTGTTGGTTTGGTCCCCTTCCCCCTACCTCTGAGAGATTTGGTTTGGCCCCTGCTAGTTTCGTGCCCCTCTTTCTCCCTGCCCCCTATGCTAAGGAGGTCCAGAGTCCCAGTGGCAGCCGCTGGAGGAGAATGATGGGGAAGCACATGGTGTGGTGATTTGCCCGCTTGTGAATAAAGATTAAACTGCAGCTTCTCAGCCCAGCCGTGTGTCCCCGAGTCTCTGTCTCTGTCTACCACCACGAAGCTAGCCCAGCCTGCTGGAGCCCCGAAATTTAACGACAATCAATTGCTCAAATTGTTTTCATAGACATCCTCAGAAAGAACTGTCTTCTAAATGAAAGGAAAACACACTGAGGTTGGTCTTTGTATTGCATAGAGCAATACATTTAGCCAATGCCAAGCAGAGTATTTCCTCATAACCTTGACAGTCAGTTGTTCACAATGAAATCTTTACCTTTTGAATAAGCCAGGAAACGTTTTGCAAAGATTTCTTTGGCTGGTAATTCCCTTTTCTTTTTAATATTTATTTATTTTCCTTTCTTGTTGCCCTTTTTTAAATTGTTGTTGTAGTCATTATTGTTGTTTTTATTGATGCCGTCGTTGTGAGATAGGACAGAGAAAAATGGAGAGAGGAGGGGAAGACAGAGGAGGGAGAGAAAGATAGACACCTGCAGACCTGCTTCACTGCCTGTGAAGCAACCCCCCTGCAGGCGGGGAGCCGGGGGCTTGAACTGGGTTCCTTACTCCGGTCCTTGCGCTTGGCTCCACATGCGCTTAACCCGATGTGTTACTGTCCGACTCCCTAAGTTACTTCTTTTTTTTTTAAAAAAATTTATTTTATTTATTTATTCCCTTTTGTTGCCCTTGTTTTATTGTTGTAGTTACTATTGTTGTCGTTGTTGGATAGGACAGAGAGAAATGGAGAGAGGAGGGGAAGACAGAGAGGAGGAGAGAAAGATAGACACCTGCAGACCTGCTTCAGCGCCTGTGAAGCGACTCCCCTGCAGGTGGGGAGCCGGGGTTCGAACCGGGATCCTTATGCTGGTCCTTGTGCTTTGCGCCACCTGTGCTTAACCTGCTGCGCTACAGCCCAACTCCCTCCCTAAGTTACTTCTAATCACTGTTATTAATAGTGGTTTAAGGGAAATAATAAGAAATATGTAAGTTGTGCCCACAGATTGCAAAGTGTCACTATCTTTTGCTTCTGTTAACTTTGTTATAATATTTGAACATGGTTTATTTTATTTCCATTCTTTATTCCTATAATAAAAGTAAGTATACCATATGAGATTGTGTTTTCAAGTACTTTCTTCTTTAAAAGACAACAAAACACTCTAAGTTTGTTGAATAGACAAAAGTATTTGCACTTAGGCGATCAGTTATCTCGTTTTTCAAATGCACAAACCCCACTAAGGTTTGCATTTAGTGCAATTTTGTATAGGCATAATCAGTGCAACTCCTCCAAAAGGGTATGCAAATGAGACCCCTTGAAAATGTAAGGGATGCCAGCTTTCTATGATAGTTGCTTTCTACCCTGCCCCTCCCCTATAACTTTTTAAAAGAAAAAAGAATGTTGTTTCAACCTGGTCTTGCAACTTTGACTGAAGCCTGACAACCAGATTGTCATAGTTTCAAACATAAAGAACATGGTTTTGAGAATAAAATAACATTTGAAGCAGAAAAATAGCTCACCTGGATAGTGTACTTGCTTTTTCATGGGCACCTCCCAGGTTTGCACCCAGCAATGGAAGAAGCTTTGGTTTTATAGTGTCTTTCCTTCTCTGTACCTTCTTTTTCCTCCCTTTCTCTGTCTCTACTTGAAAAAGTTGACCCAGAGTGGTGAAACCCCTTCAATAACAAAATAAAAAATAAAAACACAAGAACATTTATAAAGAGGGCTGGGAAAGAACCCATCTGGTAGAACACACAGTTTACAATGTGCAAAGTCAGGTTTCATGAAGAGCTTAGTGCCACAGAGGAGTGGTGTCTCTCCTTTTCTCTCTTTTTCTCTTTCTACCTGTTACCCAAAATGAGAAAACAAGAGATAGAGTTCATCTGAGAGTTATCTCTAAGAGTGGGATCCCAGGTGCAAAAAAAAATGCAAAATACCCTGAGAGGCAGAGGTCACAGCATTTGAGTTTGGGGAGGGGGGTCATAGGAGAGGAGGATGTTAGAATCTGGGTGCATCGATTTATCTAACTGTCTAGGATACGGTTATAGGTGTTTTTTTTTTTTTTTTTAATGTACAGAATCTATTTCTTATTGTAAGAGGGGGGGAAAGAAGATTAAATAGTAAAAAGATATACTGCTGGTCAAATAGACACTCCATACTGCTTATTCTTTTCCTATTTTGATTCTCAGTAAGGAATCCAATTGCCCAAGTACACACACACTGATTTCTCCTACTGAAAAATCAGGCTCCAACTTTTATGGCCATGGCATATAACTGAGTTTTAAAAGTAGAATGGACTTAATAAGGGAAGATGGTAACAGAACAACATTAGAATCCCACTCGAGGCAATTCTTGTTTTAGCACCCTCCATTTCATATGTATAATAACAAATCATTTCCTTTGGGGAGAGTTTTCTTTTCAGTGCATATCACTCTTTAGCTTGACTTTCTAGACTTTGGCTGCAACTTAGTTTTAATTGATCAAATTATAGCCCTCCCATTTTGTACTTGATTACTTTGTGAGTCACTTCTGGTTAAATTTCTTTTGTGTGTCACAAAATATTTCTCCTACTATATTCATGTATTTTTAATTAAAACTCTTGAATGTAGATTTCTCAAAACCTCAGTAACTTGCCCCTTGACTTTAACTATATACTTTTACTATATACTTTAACTATATACTTGTAATCCTGTGTTTTATTCATTTTCTCATTTCAGCTGGTCTCTAAATTTGATTGTTAATATTCTTTCTTATGTTTTATGTAAATAAAAATTGTAACATTTACAAGTATAATTTACGTGAATGCAATCAACATTAGACATGAATTATATGAATGGAATTTACTCTTCCCGGTAAACAAACAGTGCTCAGAGCACTTCATATTTAATCCATAGTTATTTTATTTAAGGATGTTTGCTTAAGTAATGATACTTCATATTTAGTTTGTATTGACCTTTTCTCCTTTTCTTCTGCCAATTTCTGATGACTCCTGAGGATTATGTATTTTATGGATGGAGAAACTGACCATATTCATAAATAGTGAAAATTCTCAAGTTTTCTATAAAATTTCTAGTACAAATCACATGACTTTTCCAAATCCATTTCCATTTTAAAATCTACTCACCTCAAGATTACCAGTGAATATTTCCAACTTTTGGCATTGCTGTTATTCAGTCAGCTTTGTGAACAAGACATCTTATTTCCTATCCCTGTTGTGGAATTTAAAATATCATATATATGATTATATGATTCCTTTCTAAGTCACACCTGCACCTATTACTATTTCTGAGTGTCCTTTCTTTTATTTCTCTTCTCTCTGAGTTCTGATGGAATTAGAGCTTAGAGCCTTCTAATCATCTTCCCTTTTCTTTTCTTTTTAATAAATATTTATATTTATTTTTTATTGGATAGAGACAGCCAAAAATTGAGAGGAATAGGGAGAGAGGGTGAGAGACAGAGAGACACCTGCAGTGCTGCTTCACCACTCATGAAGCTTTCCCTTTGCAGGTGGGGACTGGGGCCTCGAACCTGGATCCTTGTGCACTGTAACATGTGCGCTCAACCAGGTGCAGCACCACCAGGCCCCTTTCCCTTAACTTTTCTCCTCCTCTGGGAGTATGTTCCAAAATTCTTTTGGGGGTGCAGAAGGTGAGAATTCTGTCTTCTGTGACTGCTTGTTTGTGGACATGGATGTTGGCAGGTAGATCCATACCCACACCCTGTTTCTGTCTTTCCCTAGTACCTATCCTTCCTCCCTCCTTTCCTTTTTTTCTTTCTTCCTCTCTTCCTCTCCCTTCCTCCCCTCCTCTCCCTGCCTGCCTGCCTTTCTTCTCCCTCTTTTTTCGACACCAATATTATCGCTGGGGCTTCTATACCAGCACTATGAATCAACCACTCTCAGAAGTCGTTTTTTCCTTTTTTCTTTCTAATTTTTTTGACAGTACAGAGAGAAATTGAGAGGGTAGGGGAGATAGACGGCTATAAAGACAGATACCTGCAGACCTGCTTTACTACTCAGGAAGCATTCTCCCCTAAAGAGGAGGAGTGGGGCCTCGAATGACAGTCCTTGCTCACCTGTTGTTTTCGCAGTCTCTGTTACCCGCCCGTGAAGCTAGCCCGGCCGGCTAGAGCATACAAATTTTAACAACACTCACCAAATCTTTGCGCATGATCCATGGGCTTAACTGGATGTGCCCCGCTCCCCAGTACCATTTCTATTCCCTCTTACCTAAACTTAGTGAACCCACTGCTATATTACTTTGATCATGCATAACTTTCAGGTTTCTGTATCCTTTAATTCAGGTTTCCTATAAAGCTACACAATTATTAATATTTCCTCCAGGGACACCCAGTCTAGGAGGTTGGATGTAAAAGGATGGGTTCCTAGGCTTGTAGATTTCCAGATTCTACTGTGAAATTCTCCTTTAATAAAAACTGGCCAGAGTTGCAACTTTCACATTTGGAATTTTGATAAGACCATACCACTTATAGTTTCTCTATATGGGTGAAAGGGTCCAGAAGAGTTGTGCTGGAATTGTGTATTTAAATTCTGTTTTTCTTATCAGTTGTATCATCTTACTTCACTCCATACTTTCTATTGCTAGGGAGCCGTGGTATCCTCTAAATGACTTGATATGTATTAAATATTTTGTTTCTATATAGGAGTTTTGTTTGTGGCAATATTTTCTTTTGATATAGGACACAGAAAGTTGACAAAGAATAATGCATGCTGTGAAGAGTATTTGGGAAAAGATAGTCTGTGTATTCTCTGAAAGGGTCATTTAAATGATGGATTTTGAGTAGTTTTTTTTTTCAATGTCTTTTAGTGTTATGCTAATTATATTTCAAGCTGTGCCATGTTTTCTTTACTTCTATATTTTAAGGTGGGTTTCTGATTTCGAGGAACTAGCAGTATTGGATTATTAGCAGTTATTGAAAAATTTATGAATGAAATAAAACTTTCTGATTTCTTTCTAACCTTAGACTATGCTTTACATATATTCAAGAAAGATATTTATTTTTAAAAAATTTTTATTTATAAAAAGGAAACACTGACAAAATCCATGGGTTAAAAGGGGTACAACTCCACACAGTTCCCATCAGAACTCTGTATCCCACCCCCTTCTCTGAGAGCTTTCTTATTCTTTGTCCTTCTGGAAGAATGGACCCAGGGTCATTATGGGGTGTTGAAGGTGGAAGGTCTGTCTTCTGTAATTGCTTCCCTGCTGAACATGGGCATTGACAGGTCTATCTACACTCCGAGCCACTCTCTCTTTGCCTAGTGTGGCGGGGCTTTGGGGAAGTGGGGCTCCAGGACACATTGATGGAGTCCTCTGCCCAGGGAAGTCCGGTTGGCATCCTGTTAGCATCTGGAGCCTGGTGGCTGTATCTGTACTAAATCCAGTCTTTTTATCTTGTTAATCTAAATTCTTTATAGTTATGTTTTATGTACATTCTTTATTTATAAGAATTAAGTCTAATTCTAAGAAAAAAGACTGACAGTCTCTTATTGGGCTCTGACATTTTTTTTAAATGATATTTTTGGAGACTTGATCAGTTTTTCAGATATTCTATTTAGTACTTGATGGGCCTTGCTAAACTAAAGACATGCTTCTCTAGGGTGGGGGGTGTCTTTCGTTCATTGTTTCTATCTGATTTTTGTTGTTGTTGTTTGTTTATTACTTTTCCTGAACTATGGAGTGATTCTCAGACATTCCTTTACTTGTGATTTGAGGACCTCCATTCCCTTGCCACTTGAGGTAGTTCTGATGATGGGTCTACAGTGAAAGTGAAGGGACAGGGGCTGCAGTGTGGGGCGTTTAGCTTCTGGTCTTTTAAAGTGAGGTGAGGCATCACCATTTTACTGCTCTCCATATACATTGCTTCTCCTAGTCATGTAATGTAAATATGGAAGGAGAGAAGGACATATCTGTTTCTTATACAGTTTCTCATTTCCAGTGATTGACCTGGGGCTTCCCAATGAATCCCTAACAATGGGGCCCACAATCTGAGTAGTCCTGCAGCAGGCCCTATATGCATGTGTTTGATCTGGAGTTTCCTCTTCTATGCTTCTCTTGATGTCTGTTTTTCATAGATTTATCCATACTTATGATGCACAGTTGCCAGTATTTCTTGCTTAGCCTTGAGTTATGGATTATTTTAATATGATTTTTAAAAAAAAAAATAGCTAACTGCGTATTTTGAGGAATTTAAATGGTTCAGTGAGTCATGTTAATCTAGTTTCTTTCTCCTGTAATGTTTCTGTATTATTTACAGACACAGAAGATTGTAGTTGTAAATAGCATCTTTTTATGCTTCTACTCTATTTTGAGGATTGGAATCTATTTTGATTAATTTTGATATGAAAATTTCTATTACTATACTAATGGAAATATGACTCAATATAATTACTGCTGAAATTAAAAGAGCTGTTCTTCATTCAGATCAATGATTTCTAGCTTTAAGTTTTAAGAAATACTTCAAGCAAATATGCAGCACAAGAAGAATGTTTAAGAAACTAAATATCTTCTACATTAACAATAACTGATAATAATTATTATTAATAATACATGCCCAGAATTACAACTGGTATGGGAGAAAAAATTGTGACAGGCTGCAGTAATTTCTTAGATAAGTCAGACCACAACACTGTTCAATGATTTTCTTCTTTGAAGTTGAGGAATGAAGCAGTTTTGCCTTTTACCTTATCTTGATGAAACAGATTGACAGAAAATTCAGTAGAACCTGTTTTAAGTTGAAATGGTGCTCTGGAAAACTAGTGAGCTGGTCCCCATGATATTCCTGGGAGCTAATCTTATAAGAGATTAAAATGAGTATACTCCTAAAATGATTGAGTTGATGCTGTCAGTTTCTCTAAAGCTATTGTTCAGAAATTCGGTTCCTGCTAGGTCCTAAGTATTTTGTAAAGAGACAAGATTTTTTTTCCCTGAGTCTTCACAAATCCAGCCCAGGTGGAACTACTCATAAATGAAGTAGGGAAATGCATCAGTTTGAAAATCCTTGATATTTCCTGCCAGAAATAACATACTTGTCATGCAAAGAAAGATGATTAAGCAGAAGGAAATGCTTCTATCTGCGGATGTGCTTTATTGAAGCTGTGGCGATTACCTCAAACTTGATAATTTTTATTTCTGAGGTGCTGGAGCATGCTGTGTGATCCTAGTTGCTTATTAAGATGATTAGCTGTATTAGCAGCTTCTTTCTTGACTCATGACAAGAGGATGGTCGTGGGGAAAGAGAAATTAGAAATTAGAATGAATAGTCTTTAGATACTGAAGAGACTTCTGAATCATCATCTGGTCAAGCAGGCAAGATGACCTTTCTAGGGGAGACTGAAAAGGCTCTGGCAACAGAGAGAAGAATTTGGAAGAGACCTCAGCTTGGCCTGGAGTTCTGTCACGAGGCCCCTTGTGAAATAAAGATGGCTCTTGAAAAACAGAAAAAAAGAAACATAAAGTCACAGTGGAGGAATCTAAATTCAAAGTCTTGAAGATATGATGATAAAGATACAGAGATGGCAACCCAGTGGGGAGTTAGTCCCTAGAATATGGAAGCCAGCCCTTTTTGTCCTCAAACTATTATCAGCATAAAGTCAGTCATAAAATTAGGATGTCTGTTTTCTATTTCTTTTTAAATTTATTTTTATTCTTATTTATAAAAAGGAAACATTGACAAAACCATAGGATAAGAGGGGTACAACTCCACACAATTCCCACCACCAGAACTCCGTATCCCATCCCCTCCCCTGATAGCTTTCTCATTCTCTATCCCAGGGTCATTGTGGGATGCAGAAGGTGGAAGGTCTGGCTTCTGTAATTGCTTCCCAGCTGAACATGGGCGTTGACTGGTCGGTCCATACTCCCAGCCTGCCTCTCTCTTTCCCTAGTAGGGTGGGGCTCTGGGGAAACGGAGCTCCAGGACACATTGATGGGGTTGTCTGTCCAGGGAAGTCAGTTCGGCATCATGCTAGAATCTGGAACCTGGTGGTTGAAAAGAGAGTTAATATACAAAGCCAAACAAACTGTTGACCAGTCATGGACCTAAAGGCTAGAAAAGTGCAGATGAAGAGCTGGGGGGGTCCTCCATTTTGTAGATAGCTAGTAGGCAAATTTTAGTTATATTCCAGAGGGCCTGTAGCTATACTAGATTTTTTGTTTACCCTGAGCCTGAAATCTTGATATGCAAGGTGGATCCAAGTTATTGTCTGGGGAGATGATGTCATGGATAGAAAAGGACCAGAAAGCTGGTTCAGGGAAAAGAGTAACTACCTAATATGGGAAAGGGGTATAAATATTGTTGACTGTAAAACCCATAGATTTATTGTGATCTGGGACCCATATTCAGCTTAGGAGCCTTTGTGACCTCTGCATCCCTGTAGATCTGAGCTTACATTCTGTGGTTATGAGTAGGAACATTCCAAGCTTCCCCAGTATCAACCTATCTTCCTCAGGTATAGCGTGGAGTATGTTGTCCATCCTCCCTTTGGAGGATGGAACATTCTCTACTGTTGTTGATCCAAGTTGAGGGCAAGGTCCTATGGGGGGGGGGCCACAAAGGGGTCTATTTTGTTGTTCCTGATAGAGATGACCAGTATCAATGGAGAGAGGGCTTTATTTGAGGTCTATGCCCATCATGTCTGGGAATCTCAGGACTCCCTGACTTGGGCCCCAGCTGGTGGAATGGCTTGACAGTGACTAAAGAGTCGTCATTAGAGTATTCCAGTCTCTTGCCCTTATTCAGATTTTGTAGTCCTTGCTTTGCTAAAGTTAGCTTTGGAGTGAGTGAGAGAACTGTAATAGGAAGTAGGTGAGGAGGGTATCTAAGTCTAATTACATACTATTTCATTAGGGATTTTATACTGACTCAGTGAAGACTATTGTGTACTTTTGCTTTCAGGTATATGTTTTTCCCTAACTTATGGATACATGTAATCATATGGTCTGTCTTATGGGACCTGGTCTTTATCTAGGTTTTGGGACTTTGTTAGGAAGTGAACCATGTGGAATGTAATTAGAGAATATTATGAAAGGAAAGCTCTTACCTGAGCCAAAACCTGGAAGCAACCCAGGTGCCCAATAACAGATGAGTGTCTGAGAAAGCTGTGGTATATATACACAGTGGAATACTATGCAGCTATTAAGAACAATGAACCCATCTTCTCTGACCCATCTTGGATGGAGCTAGAAGGGATTATGTTAAGTAAGTTAAGTCAGAAAGATAAAGATGAGTATGGGATGATCCCACTCATCAACAGAAGTTGAGAAAGAAGAACAAAAAGGGAAACTAAAAGCAGAATCTGATTAAATCGAGAGTAGGGCACCAAGGTAAAAACCCTGTGGTGAGGGGAGATTAGACATTAGGCTTCCTGGTGCACAGCTGGGGGGGTTGGGTGGGTAGGATTGGACACAGTCTTTTGGTGGTGGGAGTGGTGTTTATGTACACTCCTATTAATTTGCAGTCATATAAGTCACTATTTAAGTAATATGAGAGGGGAAAATTGACTGAATGTCTCAAACTTTTTAAAGCACAGACTGAGTCTTTTTAATACATTGGCCAAGTCTTTGATATGTTGACTCTCTCATAAGCCTAGACCAGGGAGAACAGAAGCAACTGGTGACACAGCTATATACAAATAATGTCAAAGGACATAAAGTATGTGATGTTGTTTATGATACAGCAAATCCTAACAAAGGGATTTTTCAAAGTTAACCCAATTAACAAATAATGTGATTATAGCAATAACTATCTATTGTCTTCTTAACCCTACGACAGCAGGAACCTCCCATTTCCTCTGTAGAGCCTATATTTCCCCCAGTCCTAGAACCTCTAGGGTGGGGTTCACATTCCTGCATGCTTCTCTCAATTCATACCAAATAATACTGCATCTGTTGATCCCTACCTAATCAAGGCAACAAGTGCCACCTCAGCATGCTTCACTTTAGACTGTTTTCTATTTTTTTCTAAAAGAATAAAAAGTTGAGGATCTATTTTCTCAGTATGTTGATTTTCTTAGTACATTATTCCTACTGTATTCTAAGAAACCTACTTTGATCAAGCAGATTCTGTCCTGTCTCTATTGACTTCCTCGATGCTTCCAAATGAACTTCCAAAGCAACAATTACAACTACAAAGGTATACATCTGCTGATTATTATAACAGACCTACACTCTATTGCTCTCTCTC
The DNA here is from genome assembly GCF_950295315.1 of Erinaceus europaeus. Classification (NCBI taxonomy): domain Eukaryota; kingdom Metazoa; phylum Chordata; class Mammalia; order Eulipotyphla; family Erinaceidae; genus Erinaceus; species Erinaceus europaeus. The sequence goes on along the minus strand of NC_080170.1, from coordinate 28,085,438 downwards.
TGAGGATCCTTGTCCACCAATCACAAGTAGACTAAAGTACCAATCCAAAAGTTTCACAAAATATGATCTAAGATCAGATAACTTCCTTGCTTTTTCCCTGTGGCCTGACCTTCCTCACACACACATTAGGATTGCCTACTACTCTAGAATGAATGCTTTCTTGGCGTTTTTTCCAGGCTGATTATTCCCAGGGTTCACATGCTGTATATTATTAGCTGACTTGCAGACAGAGGGTCTAGAAACTAAGGCATCCTTCCCACAAATTCTTACTAGTTTCCCTACTATGAACTGATATATCTCTTGCTAAGAAAATCATAAAGGAAATGTAGGTATCACAGTAAAAGAAAAGAGATGCCAAGGAGAGAAAACAACCAGAAGGAGAGAAAAGAAAGAAGAAAACAGTGGAAAGCTAATGACTAACATCGGGAGAAGAGGCAGCTTGAGTTGGTGATAAACGTGAGATCTGGATCCAAACATATTAAGTGTTGGACAATGGTTCCAGGTAAAATACAGGGCTCCATTGAGAATGGTGGTATAAGAGTAAATAAATGAGTAAAAGAACTATAGCAAGGGAAGGAGGTGAAAAGAAGAGGCAGTAAAAACAAATTTTCAGTTTTAAAACTCTTTCCAAAGCCAGCTCTATTTCTGGATTACTTTTGCATTCTACAGCAAAATGTACAATATCTCTAAGTCATGACCTTGAGTTTTTGAGATTGTACTTGCATTTAATGGATTAATTTAATGCTAAGGAAAATTGATATTCCTTAAATTCAGGTTAAATATTTAAGCAATTTTAGTATCACAGCCTTTGTTAGATTAGCCCAGGAGTGAAGGGACAGAAAAGAATGAGGAACAGTGAATAGTCCTAAGAATACTTCTATACCACATGTCAAATCTTGGATGTCAAATCTCTAAGGCATGTGACTGGTTGAAATATGCAATATTATTAAAATATGAAAAAGTAACCCTCTTTATTTTAAGCTTTACCAAGCATTTTTGAGCTTTGAAAACAATTTATGATTTTACTAATAAAGGTTATCTCTTCCTCATCCCAAGGTAACTTAGTTTAGAAAAGAAGACCTCTACCCTAATAATCAGCATATAGGGAACATTACTTATTTACATTGTGCCTCTAGATGGTTACTTATCAGATAAAATCTCCAGAATTGAAAATAAAACTAAGATTTTGATATATATTTGAAGATAAGTAGATGAAAGGATCTCTGCTTGGACAGCAACTGTCTAGGCAATGAAGATTATGGCTTAGCTCAGCAGTTATTTAAGTATGTTTTCTCCCCTTTTGGCATGATGATAATGCCAATGTAATGGTTTTCATTTTTCTCTAGAGTAATGATGCAATTTCTAATCATCCCATTGCCTGAAATTACTTTCAATATTAGCTAGAGAGGAGCGGGAGGCTCTTGTGTTTAAGAAGTAAAAAAAAAAAAATGATAATACTAAAAAAGCAGTGGTAGAAACAGAGATGTGAAAAAGAATCCATTTCTAGGAGCAAAAAATGAATAAATCACAATCTTGGAATTTCTTCAAGGGAACCTTAGCTATTTCCTATTTCTCCTCATAAAATACTGCTTTGATTTGTCATCTTTTTATTTTGCCAAAATGCTTTAAGGGCATCCTATTTTTGTTTACTCTAGGACTATTAAACTTATCATAGTTTCATCAAAGAAGAAATAAGTTTATACTACATATCAAAAACAGAATGTAGTGACTAAATAGAATAAGTCTGTAGTGTAACTATGTGAGGGAAAGAAACTAATCAGCAAGAATAACTATGCCTAACTTAAAGGGTCAGTGTGTGCATGAGTTGAAATTATACACATGGGGTGTGTGTGTGTGTGTGTGTGTGTGTGTGTGTGTGTGTGTGTGTGTGTGTGTATTTCTGTGTACTTGTGTGTCTGTGCCTGTGTGTATGCATGTATTCACTTTCCACAAGATTAACTACACATCAATTAAGAATATGATCTAGAGACAAACATTGACTTCTACTAAATGTGTGAGAACATTTTCTTCATCTCTATTACCTATGCTCTATCTCTAATTGGTTTAGTTTTGTGACAGAAGGTCATTGATGTTTGAAGTGTATGTGCAGACAGACCAGAAAGATTGACTGCTAAATCTGTTTAAGAATTTTTTTTTGAATGATCAAAGTTCTTTTGACTAACAACAAGCCCACTAACAAGCTATTATACCACACATCACTCCACTTGTATGAAGGTTGTTGAAGTGGCACATTCTACCCCACGCCCCCAGGAAATTGTCATGAAACTGAAAGTAAGACCTGGAACAACTTATAAGAAGTCAACATGTTATTGTGTTTGCCAAGAAAAAAAAATCCTTAGCTAGTATCTATTCATTCTTGGTTTAAATTTACTTTCCACAAGCTTGTTTAGTTTCTGAGATTAGGACAGATCAGAGTAATCAATTAGTTATTCCATTAGACTGTTAGAGAGTCTTTTGGACTCTTGCCCACAAAGCAAGGTAGAGATGACAACTTAGTCAATACAGTGGTGAAAATACCATTAGAGACAGAAAAAAAATGTTCTTAAAACAATACTACATTCTGTAACTATACCATACTCTCCAGTAACCTCTAAGCATAGCACATACTTTAGAAAGTAATGCCAAGTATCCTGAGAAAAACAAAATAGAAATTAAATCAATGTTTTAAAAGGTAAGAAAGTGTGTACTATTTAAAGAAAGTTTAAGGAAGTTTTGGTTATGTGACCAAAGAGATAGTTCACTGTATAGGTGAGCCTTGATTTGCATGCACCCTCGGCTCAAGACCATGTAGGTAATTCTGGAACTTACCTGTCTTTTCCTCCCCCGCTCTGTCTCTCTCTGTCAATCTCGCTTTCTTTCTCTGAGTGAAATATTGGCCTGGGAGTGGAGAAATGGGACATGCTCAAGGCCTCAATTCTGTAAGAAAATTAGTTTTATGTAAAAGGATAGATTATTTTTAATTATTTTTAAAAAATAATTTTATTATTTTTATTTATTGATTGATTAGAGACAGCCAGATATCAAGCGGGAAAGGGGAGATAGAGAGGGAGAGAGACAAAAAGACACCTGCAGCTCTGCTTCACCACTCGTAAAGCTCTCCCCCTGCAGGAGGGGAGCAGGGGCTTGAACCTGGGTCCTTGCACATTGTAATAAGTGTGTAAAACCAGGTGTGCAACCACCTGGAACCCAAGATTATTTTTAATTCTGAGTAAAAAAGAAGTTGCTGTGCATATAGGTACCATGATGTGTTTCTTCCTGAAATTTTAATTCCTGAAATTAAAATTCCTGTTTACATTTTTTAAATCTATGTAATGTTCACTTTACAGTGGTTAAACACTTTGGAAATAACATTTTTGTGTCATATATCTTGATAATTCATGCTATAGGGTTGAACCACTTATACTTTTGTATGTATTGGCTTCTAAGTTAAAAGTCATGAGGTTCTAGGTGGCCAGGCAGTAGCACAGCGGGTTAAGCGCACATGATGCAAATCTCAAGGACCAGGGTAAGGAAAACAGTTTGAGCTCTTGCCTGCTCTGTACCTGCAGGGGGTAGCTTCATAAGTGGTGAAGCAAGTCTGCAAGTGTCTGTCTTTCTCTACCTCTTCTGACTTCCCGTCCTCTCTCGATTTCTCTCTGTCCTATTTAAGAACAATGGCGGCAGCAGCAACAACAACAATAATAATAATAACGATAAACAACAAGGGCAACAAAAAAAGGGGGGTGGGAGTCATGAGGTTCTATGAAGTTAGAGCCAAAATGGAAATAATTTTCTGTTATTTGTCTCTTGACTCCCTTGCCCATATAATTCCTTTCCAAATGTGGACCTTAGTTGCATGGCCCAAATTCTTCTTATGGCAATAAATGAGTGAAGTGAAATCTGATGTGTGTTCAAAGATGAGTATCTTGCACTATATTTCCTTGAAGTCTTAAGCCTTCACTAGCTTAAGTGAAAGATCTGTTTTGGAAATACCATTGATAGATTCTTCAGCCAGAAAAGTTTAAATTAGATTGGACATCTAGGAATTATTCCAATTAATTTATAAATACAATAACCAAATATTCTCATAATATACTAATTTCAAAAGACAGATTTAACCTGAGCTAGTGTTGTTGGGCCTGATTCTAGGTTTAAAAAAATCACATATATTTCTCATTGATGGCAACTTACGACCTCATTATAGATCACATACTATGTTAACTAGGCTGAAAAACTTCAGTCTCTTTAAAAATCTTTGATTCAAACTAAAAGAACTTTGGTTTCAGGTATATTTTAGTTTTCAGGTAAAATTTTGGTTTAACTTTTAAAAACGTGAAAACTGTGTCCATTTTTACCTATGTGTTGTACATAACACAGTATTTCTTTCACATGCTCAGATAGAAAAGATATTTTCAATATTGGCTTCTAATTATATTTGGTATCTACTATTCTGTTTATGAAAATTTACTTTTTGCTTTTGGTGAATTCTGAAGACCATCACAATCTCTGGGAATTTTAAACTTACTTTAGTGATAGTCTTCTTTACATATTTTAGTACAATAATGAGGTTGGTGATAGGAAGCCTTGCTTAAATAATATGAAAACTTTTCCATAGATGATGTTGGAATTGCTTTATAAGAATCTAGCTCCAAATTATGCTCTTTAGGTAATTAGTACTGGAAAGGATTAAACAGGAAATAGTACTAGAGCTATTCCTCGTGGGAGACGTGCTAACTATACGCCTTGTCTTGATGCTGAATGCGAGCAAATACTAAAGCAGTATGATGAGTCGGGCGACCCAGATGTGGCTGACCATCTCATTGCCTCCCTGGATACAGCACGCCAAGCCCGCTGGCAACAACTCACGGAAAGTCTGAACTTCACCCACTCAAGTAGGAAGGCCTGGAAGCTTCTTCACAGACTGGGTGCCGGTAGCCAACCCCCTCCCGTCTCCCATCCTCCCGTATCTCCAAACTCAGTGGCCAGTCACCTAACTCAAGTTGGACGTGCTAAGATCGACCCAGTCTGGAAAAGAGAAATTTCCCATGAGTGGTCATCCCACTTCAGGTTATCTTGTCCATCTCCAAAACCCTCTCCCTTTACACTGTCTGAACTGGAAGATGCTTTGAAGAGGGTTAAACCAGGAACAGCTGCTGGCTATGATAACATCACCCCAGAACTCATTCTTAACCTGGATCCTGCGGCAAAGAAGTGGCTCGCTGCATTCCTGTCCCACATCTTGGAATCTGAGTCTATGCCCAAAGTTTGGCGTCGTGCGAAGATAATAGCGGTTTTGAAACCAAAGAAAGACCCAACACTGGCTGCCAGCTATAGACCAATTTCTCTCCTCTCCGTGTGTTACAAACTCCTTGAGAGGCTGCTTCTATCACGTATTTCTCATCTTACAGAGAAATTCCTATCACCCGCCCAAGCTGGTTTCCGCCCAGGAAGATCTACCTGCGAACAAGCCCTGGCCCTCTCAACTTACATTGAAAATGGATTCCAGAAGAATTTAAAGACGGGTGCTGTCTTTGTTGATCTCACAGCAGCCTATGACACGGTCTGGCACTGTGATCTCCTAGTCAAGATCTCAAGATGCCTGCCTCCCTGGGTGGCCAACACTATATCGTTTCTTCTCCAAAACAGAAGATTCCGGGTGCATCTGGGTGACAAGTCTAGCAGATGGAGACCTGTCTCAAGTGGCCTCCCCCAGGGCTCTGTTCTGGCTCCTACACTATTTAATATTTACATCAATGACCTCCCAGAAACTTCTTCAAGGAAGTTCATCTATGCCGATGACATCTGCTGTGCAACTCAGGCATCCAAGTTCGACATCCTCGAGGAAACACACACAAAAGACATGTCTCTGATATCTGATTACTGTAAAAAATGGCGACTAATCCCTAGCACTGCAAAAACGGTATCATCTGTTTTCCATCTACACCATGCCTCAGCCTCGCGTGAGCTTAATGTGCAGCTTGGCGGTACGAGAATTCGGCATGAAGCCCAGCCAGTCTATCTTGGCGTTACTCTCGATCGCACTCTGTCATTTCACAAACATCTCATAAAAACTGCAGCAAAGGTGGGTGCTAGGAATAACATCATTGCAAGACTGGCCAGCTCCTCATGGGGCGCGAGTGCTTCCACACTATGATCATCATCTCTGGCATTATGCTATATCCACAGAATATATATTATGCTATATCCACAGAATATATATTATGCTATATCCACAGAATACTGTGCCCCAGTATGGTTCCGTAGCCCCCATGTCCACTTGGTCGATTCCAAATTATATTCCTCCATGAGGATAATTTCTGGAACCATCCGTTCCACCCTGGTTCCATGGCTGCCAGTTCTTAGCAACATCGCCCCGCCAGATATTCGTCGGGATGCGGCATCATCTAAGTTCATTTCCCACGTCTACGCTCGACCAGACCTGCCAATATACGTGGATATCTTCGCCCATCCTGTTCAACGCTTGACGTCTCATCACCCAATCTGGTCCCCTATGCCTACACTGAACTTCTCTGTTCCAGTCTCTTGGAAACAGAGTTGGCAGTCAGCTGAGGTAAAGAACAAACACCTCATCACAGACCCCGGCAAGCGTCAACCCGGCTTTGACCTAGCACGTTATGATTGGACCCTCCTCAATCGCTATCGAATAGGCCATGGCCGGTGCGCCGCTATGTTCCATCGCTGGGGAGCCAGAGACGACCCGAACTGCCCCTGCGGCTACAGACAGACTATGACCCACATAGTCAACAACTGCCACCTCTCCAGATTCAAAGGAGGTCTCGAAACTTTACATCAGGCTCAACCTGACGCTGTTGACTGGCTACGGAAGAAGGGCAAACGCTAGAAGAAGAACTAGAGCTATAAGTGGATAGGAATAATATCATTGTGTACTTTTATTTTTAAATTGTTCATACATAAAGTGCTGACTATCTTTGTTAAGTAAGAATTTTCTCTATGAGAGAAAAATTGATATCTAAGGAAGGGAGAAACCAAAGTACTCCTGCAATTAATTGCATAATTAAACATGGACCTTGTAAAATCTAGCAGTACTTTGATGTGTCAATAACTACTTATGCATATACACTCAAAATAACAAAACTAAATGTCAAGGAGGATTTTTATCCTCTAGACAATGTTAGTTTTCCCAATAAATAATCTGAATTAGTAAAATTATTATCTTGTATTAATAAGTTCTTAGATGTGTCAGAGATCCAAGAGCCTGCAATCTGCATCAGGTTAAACATGAATGAATTTTTCCATCAATTTCAGAGCTGCCTTTGCAGAATTACTCTCAAAAGGAAATAGTTTTTAAATTTTTTTCTTTTCTTATTTTTTTATTTGTTTGTTTTTATTTTTATTTTTTATTTATAAAAAGAAACATTTTTATGAATACTTAGTTGTCATAGGGTTCTGGTAAGAACAAGAAAAAGTAAAGTGATGCTGGGAATTGATGGGCTTATGTTGATAGTGTAACTATTGCTATTTGGAAACTTTTCTAATAGGAATATAATATTTTACCTCAATATTTTAGTACATTTCCAATATTTAGTGACTTTTGAATACATTTTTATTTTCTTTTTAAAACATTTTTATTTATTACTGGATAGAAGCAGAGTGGAATTGAAAGGGGGGACAGATAGAGGTGGAGAGAGACAGAGAGACACCTGCAGCCCAGCTTCACTACTCCTGAAGTTTTCCCCTTCAGGTGGGGATCAGGGGCTTGAGCCTGTGTCCTGTTGCACTGTAGTGTGAGCACTTAACCAGGTGTGCCACCGCCTGGCCCCACATTTTTCAATTACTCTAGAGAAGTTTAACTTTTATTTATTTGTTCATTTGGAGCAAAGTTTTATGGCAATAAAAAAAACAACTGGAATATTTCTCCAATTAAAAGGAAGAAATGACAGATGCTATAGTTGAGTGTATTATTTCACTATCTTTTTCATCATTTCTGTTGCTGTTTGTTGTTTGAGTTTATTAATCTGTAGCTACTCCCCACTCCCCCCCCCCCACCAGAAGAGAAATAATTACAGAAAAAAAAGTCCACTGTATGTTATAGCTTGTGGCCTTAAACAAACATCTGGTTTACATTTTCTGTTTGCCTTGGAATTTCACTGGCTCGTGAAAGCCTGGTAGGAAAATGGAACCATGAATCAAAAAAAGAAAGAAAGAAAGAAAGAAAGAAAGAAAGAAAGAAAGAAAGAAAGGAATATTCTGAGAGGAGAAGAAACAAGGTTGCAACAGAAAGAAAAACGAAAATGATCTACCTTCTTTGGAAGAGGAGATCTCACTCCACACCCCCAAGAAATCTATGTATGAAAAAAAAATTTTGTGGGAGTGGGGCTACACATATTTGTCTTGCTAGTATCAGAAGGAAGTCATCGATTTTTATCTTGGTCAGCATTTCCACTAAAAAATGTACACCTTCTCTCTGCCTCCCATAATTCACACCAATGAGGGCCTGGAGAAAACTGAGAGAAAACAGAGCCACAGTTAAATTGTTAAATCTGTTTACAGATTTTTTTTTCAGTCTCCTAATCTTATTTAGCTAAATTTCTTCCAGTATGACTAACAATATTATGCTATTATACTAAGAAGAGTATACATTTATTTCCAGTTGAAGATATCTCAGAAAAAAGTTATGACAGTATCAAATGGTAGTTTAAAAGTGTAAAAGGTGTTAAAATTGACTTAGGATTAGAAGAATCACTATGACTAATGAAAGACTATGCCTACTGTTTCTGGAAAAAAATAAATTTTTTAAAAGAGCTGATAATAGTCTAGGTTGTTTTGATAAACTAACCTCCCTTTTTCTACAGTGTATAAGTTCCACTCCACACACACCACCAAAATTTTCTATCTCCACCCTCCCACCTCCCATAGATAACCACTATAGTTCTCACAAGTCTTTGAAACAATTTTTGTGCTTTTGATTTATTTTTGCAAGTTCATAATCTCTAGGTTTCACATATTAGTGAAACCATTTGGCAGTTGAATTTCATTTCTTTACTAATTTCACTGAACATAATCACCTACACTCCCATCCATTTGGTCCCAAATGGCATAATACTATCTTTTTGACTGAAGAGTAGTATCCATGCCGTGTGTGTGTGTGTGTGTGTGTGTGTGTATGTGTGTGTGTGTGTGTGTGTGTGTGTGTGTGTGCGTGTGTTTATCCCATAATTTGTTGATAGGCATGTGGGCTAACCTACTCCTTGGCTATTGAGTATAATGCAGCTATGAATATAGTTGTACATTTGTCCCTTCTAGTTAGTGTTTCACTGTCCTTTGGACAAATGCCCGTGCAGTATCACTGGATCATAAGGTAATTCCATTTTTATTTAAGGATTATCCAGACAGTCTCCCAAAAGGGCTATAGGAGTTTGTATTCTCACCAACAATGTAGCAGACTTCTTCTTTCTCCACAACCCCACCATCACCTGCTATTTCCAGATCTGATGCAAAATATATTGTTTTGACCTTTAATATAGTTTCAATTTTAGGAAACAGAACAAAATTTTAAAAGAATCTATTTTTCTTTGACAAAGAAGTGATTCCTTTTTCTCATCTGCACAAGAGGAATCTACTTTCAGAAATACATTATGGAGTTAAGTGATATAAAACATGGAAAGCCCTCCAGAAAACAAGGGGCCCACTGTAGAGTTTAATTGTTATAGGTAGAAAACGGGAGGGTGAAAATATCTGCAAAATTTTGAGATAATGGAGTTAAGTGAAAAGTGTTACATGTACTGATATTGGAATAATCCCATCTAATGAAGAAATGAATGGAGTTGTGGTGGAATAATATGTTATCAATCAAAACAATCACTTATTTATAAAGACAATGGTAAATTAATATAACATGGGAAAGTAAGAATGGATAACAATATGGGTGTTTCAGAGGCCTTGCCTATATTAAAATTAGCGGGTGGTTTTGATAGCACATCTCTGAAATATGATACATTCGTGGTTGTCAAATCAGGTCCACTTGAAACACCTTCCAGACTCTACATCTGTTGTCCTGAAGCGTTCTCCAGACCTTAGTGAAAGTTGTTGGTGTGTCCCAGCTAAGAAAAGTGATCTTCTTCCTTCAAACAATATATGCAGTGTACTCTCAGGGCCAAATATGCTGGAAAACAGATTTCTTAAGCCTTGGTCTTCAGTGACTTGTAACCATTCTAACCCCTTTAACAGTTAATTGAATTTTATGCTTATATTGTTGTAATGTGGATATCCCCTAACAAGATACCAATGTAATTATATGAACTTGCCTTGCATAATAAAAGGAAATCTCTCCACAATATTAGAAGAAAGAATTTTTGAGATCTGAACCTTATATTACATAAAGAACTCATTTTGCTTGTGTAATTCTCAAGTCCTATTAGTGGAAGAGATTTTTAGGTGCTCTTACTGAGTTTATTTTTATTTATTTTTGTTTAATTTTATTTATTTATGTATTTTTCAGCTTGTTTAATTTTTTATTATCTTTATTTATTAGATAGAGACCATCAGAAATCAAGAGGGAAGGGGAAGATAGAGGGAAAGAGAAATGAGACATTCCTGTGGCATTGTTTCACCACTTGAAAAGATTTTCCCCTGCAGGTGGGGACCAAGGGCTTGAATCTGGTCTTTGTGCTTTATAACACAGGTGCTCAACGAGGTGTGCCACCACCCAGCCCAGTTCTTACTGAGTTCTTCAATGCCTCTTTAGTTGAAACATAGAACACAGGATGCTTTGGTTGGGGAAACTCCAATGGTAGTTGAACAAATCAATAATGTGCATAACAATAGAGGGAGGAGGCATACTCATAAGTTAAGGACTGGCAAGTAATTTTGAACAACTTTTCTCCAGGCCAATTTGGCAGTATGTATCAAAATACTTAAAATATACATGCTGTTTTGACATAGTAATTTTACTTGTGGGACTCATTCCCAAGAACATAACTAAGGTTGTGGGAAATATTGAATTCCAAGAATATTCATTGGAACCCTGTTTGTAAAAACTAAAGTTGGAAATTACCTAATGTTTAAGCAAATTATAGTGCTTTTGAACAAAGAACCACTATGCTCTAAAGAAAAAGTATTCATTGACATAGAAAGATAATCATAATGCATTGGAAAATGGAAAAAGCAGCTTCAAATGTTTTGGAATTTTATTTGTACATGGTATGATAGAAAGGGGGTGCCTAGAGGGCTATCTACCAACATGTTACCGGGCTCCTCTAAGTGGATTTTAGTGGTGCAGTTTTAATTCCTTTTTGTGTCTTATTATTTCAACTGAACTGTCAAATGAAATACAAAATGTTCAGAGAACCCAAATCTTATAACTTTTAAAAAGCCCTCAAACCATGCTTTCTGAGTACAATTGTATGAAGATCTTGGCTCCTACAGACAGAAGTTTCAGCAAAAGTTCTGCAGTTAGTAAGACTTCATATTGGGTCTGAGTGGTGGCGCACCTGGTTGAGTGCACATGTTACAATGCACAAGGCCCCAGGTTCAAGCCCCTGTCCCCACCTGCAGGGAGAAAACTTTGAAAGTGGGGAAGCAGGGATGCAGGTGTCTATCTTTCTCCCTCCCTCCCTATCTTCCCCTTCCCTCTTGATTTCTGGCTGTCTCTAGTCAATAAATAAAGATAATAAAAAAAATTTAAGAAGACTTCATACTACAAGCAGCCAGGGTATTAATTTTCTTACATGTACGAAGCGTACAGTGATGATGCCACTAACTAGCATTTCGAAGGCAAAAGTTTTGTGATGGGACCCAAAGATTCCCAACTCTAAAAATTACCAGATAACACTGATAGTGCTGCTCTATAAAACAGACTTTGAGAACCACTGATTAAGATACTGCAGGCAGCCTAGACTGTTCCTAGTTATGACCACGGAATTCAGGCTCAGACTTACAGGGATGCCAAGTTTACACAGGCTCCTGTGCTCATTATGGGTCCCAGATCAGATCTATGGGGTTTATAGTTAATGGTATTTATATGTACTTTGCCTATATTTGGGAGCTACTCTCTTCCCTGATGCAGTTTTCTAGTCCTATCTCCCATTCTTACACCATCTCCCCAGATAATACCTTTAGCCTACCTCCATGTTAGCTGGTGGGCTCAGGCAAAAATTGATAAAGTGACGGGATCCTTTGAATATACCTGGAATAAACTTTTTCCAAAATAGAGACCCTAAATATCATCTGCTTTATTCTTATCTTTTGATTCCTGATTATTAAACAATTTTTTTCTGCTTCATATCTTAATGCTTTTCAGCCACCAAGCTGCAAATGCTACTATGACTCCAACCTAGCTTCTCTGGGCAGACAACCTCATCCAATGTGTCCTGGAACCCCAACTCTCCTGAGCCCTATCCCACTAGCGAAAGAGAGAAACAAGCTGGTAGTATGGATTAACCTGCCAACATCCATGTCCATCAGAGAGGCAATTACAGAAGCCAGAGCTCCCATCTTCTGCACCCCATAATGATCCTAACTCCATACTCACAGAGGGATAAAGAATAGGAAAGCTTTTAGTGGAAGGGATATGATGTAGAACTCTGATAGGAATTGTGTGGAATTATACCCCTCTTATGCTACAATCTTGTCGATCATTATTAAAACAATTTTTTAAAAAAGATACTGCAAGTAAGCTACTAAGCACAATTTCTGAGCATTAATAAGCAAGCATTAAATATATTTATTATGTTTCAAACAATTTTTTACCTACATATTACCATGAGTAGTTTTTAAAATTTCATATGGGCGCAAAGCACAAGGACCTGCTTAAGGATCCCGGTTCAAACCCCGGCTCCCCACCTGCAGGGGAGTCGCTTCACAGGCGGTGAAGCAGGTCTGCAGGTGTCTATCTTTCTCTCCTCCTCTCTGTCTTCCCCTCCTCTCTCCATTTCTCTCTGTCCTATCCAACAACGACGACAACAATAATAACTACAACAATAAAACAACAAGGGCAACAAAAGGGAATAAATAAATAAAATAAATATTAAAAAAAATAAAAAAATAAAAAAAAATAAAATTTCATATGGGGTAGATATAGACAGAAAGACAGTTGCCCAAGCACCACTATGGTACAAACATTTCTGGGAATCAAACCAAGAGCCTTGGTCATTTTGGTACTAAAATCTATGCTGAGCAATTTCTCAAGCTGCTCTTCAAGTTTTCCCTCCAAGTTTTGACCAATCCCTCCAAGTGATTTTACCTGTGTTTACACTGAGAATAACTGATTTAAATTAACTCTTATTATGACTGTGTGAGGCTGTTCTGTAACTGAGAAAACCAAAACTTGGAGACTTTAAGCACCTTGTTCAAGGGCAGAAAGTAAATAATAGATTCGGGGCAAGAAATCATGCTTCTTGGTTTCTAAAGTCAGTGAAAATTACCACAATTTATTCCTGAAAGCGATTTTCTTCTTCTTCTTTTTTCTTTTCATCTTCTGTTTTAAACTTAAATGTCAGCATGAGTTGTATTGAAATGGAAGAGAGTCAGAAAGGTCTGGAATCCAAGACTGCATATATTAGCTGATGTTAAGACTCACTTTTAATTCCTTCCATAAAAGATTACCGAGTAAAAAACAGGACAAGTGTTTAGGCCAAGCAATGTATGGTGGCTTTAGTTCCAAGTGTGTGTCAATCTGATGAGCTAGCCCAAATGTATGCAGCCAGAAGTCTTTTTAGTTTATGACTATTTCAGTTAGCACCACTAAAGTTGAGGTGCAGATAGAGGAAATTTCTTTGGGTCATTTCCTTCTAAGTCCTCAGATTTAGTTATCTCTATTTTTTCTCTCTCTTTTTCTTAATGGAAAGAAAAGTCAGTTTGTAGGGAAAGTATAACAATGAAAGGAAAAGAAAGTCCCTTTTTGTTTCAGAAAATGCATATGAATTTTCTAGACTTGGGTTTCTTTCTACAGATCTTGTAGTAAAAAGACCATTTTCCAAACCAACTCAAAGGTGTCCTGTGTGAGGGAAGCTACTTCTACATATCCCTCTCTATCTCATGTGAAATTTGACATTCTTTAATTCAATGCTGAGAATTCCACACCCATCAAAGGAGACATCTCTTTTGGGATCAGAAATCACTGGATTTGAGAGGATGAGAAAATAAGAAAACTGAGCTTCTCCTTGAATTCATCCACTGGTGGCTACAAGGTCATTCTCTTGGGTACTACATATTTCTAAATTTTGCTTTTATATTAGAGGGAGACATGAGAATATTCTTACTTGGAAGAATGTTTCATAGGGGGAAACTGTAGCCATTTTTAAATATTTAATTTCTCAGTTTTAGAAATGTTAAAAATGAATTTGAATGGGAAAGATTATTTGTGTAATATGTCAGAAATATAAGAAACCTCTTGTTGCTCTCATGGACTTTTTTAAAGCAGTAATTCAGATTACCTGTGATATGTTTTATGATGTACTTCATATCCATTTTCTTCTTAATATACGTTTAATTTTTAAAAAATTATTGGGAGCTGGGCGGTGGTACAGTGGGTTAAGTGCACATGGTGGAAAGAGCACAGACTGGCATCAGGATCCCAGTTCAAGCCCCTGGCTCCCCATCTGCAAAGGGGTCACTTCACAAGCGGTGAAGCAGGTCTGCAGGTGTCTATCTTTCTCTTCCCCTTTGTCTTCTCCATCTCGCTCCATTTCTCTTTGTCCTATCCAACAACATTGACAGTAATAGCAACAATAATAATAACAACAACGACGATAAACAACAAAGGCAATAAAGGGCAAATGAATAAATAAATAGCTTTTAAAAATTATTTATTAGATAGAGACAGAAATAGAGAAGGAAGGGGCAGATAGAGAGAGAGACAGAGAGACAACTGCAGTTCTGTTTCATCACTTGTGAAGCTTTCCCCCCTGCTGGTGGGAACCTGGGGCTTGAACCTGGGTCCTTGCACACTATAATGTGTGTGCTTAACCAGTGTGCCACTGCCTGTCTCCCTATATTTAATATTTTTATTAATTTATTATTGGACAGAGACATAGAGAAGTTGAGAGAGGTAGATACAGAGAAGGAAGCAGGTAAAGAGACACTGCAGCTCAGCTTCACCACTTTTGAAGCTTTCCCCCCTGCAGGTGAGGACTAGGAGTCTGAACCTGGTTCCTTGTGCACTGTAATGTGTGCTCTTAACCATGTGCACCACCAGCCAGCCTCCTTTTTTTCTTCTTGCTTAACACAATCTGCTTTTATTCAGTTACGTTGAGTGAGCAGGTGCTTGAGGCATTAAAGTGTAAATCAAGAATGATATAAGAGGGGGACAGAGTAGCACAAACAGTATAGCACATATGTTACACCATATATGAGGATTCCTGTGGTCCCCATCTACTGGGAGAAACTTCACAAACAGTGGAGCAGGTTGCAAGTGTCTTTCTTTTTCTCTCCCTCCCCATCTATCTCCGTACTCTGTCTCTAATATTATTAAAAATATATATGATTTTAAAATTTAAATAAAAGAATCATAGGATATCATATAAAATTAGAATCACCAGGAGAACTTAAATATCTTAGTGTCCAAGACCACCCATCTGATGATATAAGGATCTCTAGAGGTACACAACCTCTGAATTCAGATGAGCAGTCAGTATTATACTGAGTCAGTCATGAGGCCATCCTTTTGCTGATGAATGGTGTTGTGATTTGATAAAATGCCCTTTTAAAACTTTATTTTATTAGTGATTTAATAATAATCAACAAGATTGTGGGATAAGAGGAGTACAATTCCACATAATTCCCACCACCAGAGTTCTGCATCCCATTCCCTCCATTGAAAGCTTTCTTCTTCTTCTTATTATTATTTTTATTTAAGAAAGGATTAATTAACAAAACCGTAAGGTAGGAGGGGTACAACTCCACACAATTCCCACCACCCAATCTCCATATCCCACCCCCTCCCCTGATAGCTTTCCCATTCTCTGTCCCTCTGGGAGCATGGACCCAGGGTCATTGTGGGTTGTAGAAGGTGGAAGGTCTGGCTTCTGTAATTGCTTCCCCGCTGAACACGGGTGTTGACTGGTTGGTCCATACTCCCAGTCTGCCTCTCTCTTTCTCTAGTAGGGTGGGTCTCTGGGGAAGCTGAGCTCCAGGACACACTGGTGGCATCTTCAGTCCTGGGAAGCCTAGCCGGCATCCTGATGACATGTGGAATCTGGTGACTGAAAAGAGAGTTAACATACAAAGCCAAACAAATTGTAGAGCAGTCATGGACCCAAAGCTTGGAATAGTGGAGAGGAAGTGTTAGGGAGGTACCCACTGCAAACTCTAGTGTACTTCTGCTTTCAGGTATATATTTTGCTGTAGTTTACGGATACGTGTGAACATATGCTCTCTCACACAGAAACTGGTGTATATCTAGGTTTTGGGACTTTGTTAGAAAGTGAACCAGCTGAGATGGAATTAGAGTATACTATGAAAGGAAGATCTCACCCGAGTAATGAAGCTGAAGGGTTGTCATTCCACACGTGGAGTCTCTGGACACAGTCTGAAGTGAAGCATGTTGAGGTGGCAATCGTTGCATTGGTTAAGTTGTGATCGGCAGATGCAATATTATTTGATATGGATTGGGAGAGGCATACGGGAAAGTAGGCCCTATCCAAGGGTTCCAGGACTGGGGGAAGTAGAGGCTCTATAGTGGAGATGTGAGGTTCCTGCTGTCTTAGGGTTCAAAAGACAATCAATAGTTAATGTTATCATCACATTATTTAGTAATTGGGTTAACTTTGAAAAGTCCTTTTATTAGGGTTTGCTGTACACTACCCAGTATCTTGTATATAGCTGTGCTATTGGTTGCTTCTGATCTACTTGGTCTAGGCTTTTGAGAGAGTCTGCATATCAATTACACAGCCTATATATTTAAAAGATTCAGTCTGTGTTTTAAGAAACTTTGAGACATACAATTAATTTCCCCCTCTCATATTAATTAACTAGGGATTTATATGACTACATTTTATTAGGATTGCACATAAACACCATTCCCACCACCAAAAGACTGTGACCCATCCCTCCCACACACTCCCACCCCCCACTGGCCCAGGAAGCTGCATGTCTACTCCTCACCACAGGGTTTTTACTTTGGTGCCCTACTTACAATTTGGTCAGGTCCTGCTTTTAGTTTCCCTTTTAGATCTTCTTACTCAACTTCTGTTGATGCGTGGGATCATCCCATACTCATCTTTATCTTTCTGACTTAGCTCACTTAACATAATTCCTTCTAGCTCTGTCCAAGATGGGTCAGAGAAGGTGGGTTCATTGTTCTTGATAGCTGCATAGTATTCCATTGTGTATATATACCACTGCTTTCTCAGCCACTCATCTGTTGTTGGGCACCTGGGTTGCTTTCAGGTTTTAGCTATTATGAATTGTGCTCCTTCGTCTTCTTCTAGCGTTTGCCCTTCTTCCGTAGCCAGTCAACAGGTCAGGTTGAATGCTGTCAGGAGCTGCTTGTTGCTGGCTTTGAAAGTGACTGGGATCCATGTGGATTCAGTCGGCTAGGAAGGATCGTCAGTTTCCCCAATGAATGGGTACTCACGGGATGCACCACAAGAAGGTCGATCCAATGCATCCCAATTGTGCTCCTATGAACATAGGAGTATATACCTCTTTTTGGTTGGGTGTTATGGAGTCCTTGGGGTACAACCCCAGGAGAGGAATTACTGGATCATATGGGAGGTCTATGTCTAGCCTTCTGAGAGTTTTCCAGTCTGCTCTCCACAGAGGCTGTACCAATTTACATTCCCACCAGCAATGTAAAAGGGTTCCTCTGTCCCCACAACCTCTCCAGCATTTGTTGCTGCTGTCCTTTTTGATGTATGCCATTCTTACAGGAGTGAGGTGGTATCTTAGTGTTGTCTTAATTTGCATTTCTCTGACCATCAGTGACCTAGAGCAGTTTTTCATATGTTTGTTAACCTTTGAGATCTCCTCTGTAGTGAATGTTTTGTTCATATCCTCTGCCCATTTTTGCATGGGGTCATTTGCTTTTTTGGTGCTAAGGTTGCTGAGCTCTTTATATATTTTGGTGATTAGTTTCTTGTCTGATGTCTGGCATGTGAAGATCTTCTCCCATTCTTTGAGGGGTCTCTCTGTTTGTTTAATAGTTTCTTTGGATCTGCAGAAGCTTTTCAATTTGATGTAGTCCCATTGGTTTGTTTCTGCTTTAGTCTTCCTTGCAATTGGGTTTGATTCATCAAAGATGTCCTTGAGGTGTAGGTGGGAAAGTGTTTTACCAATGTTTTCCTCTGTATTTGATTGTTTCTGGTCTGACATCTAGGTCTTTGATCCATTTGGAGTTGATTTTTGTTTCTGGTTAGATAAAGTGGTTCAATTTCATTCTTCTGCATGTTACAGCCCAGTTTTCCCAGCACCATTTATTGAAGAGAGCCTCCTTTTTCCATTTAATCCTTTGGGCCCCCTTATCAAAGATTAGATGTCCATAGGTGTGGGGATTTATTTCTGGGCTTTCAATTCTGTTCCACTGGTTTGTGTGCCTATTTTTGTTCCAGTACCATGCTATTTTGATGATGATGGATTTATAATATAGTTTAAGGTCTGGGACTGTGATGCCTCCATTTTTGTTTCTTTTCCTCAAGATGGTTTTGGCGATTCTAGGTGTTTCCAGGTTCCAGATAAATGATTGTAGTGTTTGTTCTATTCTCTTAAAGAAGCTTGGTGGAACTTTGATGGGTATTGCATTAAATTTGTATATGGCTCTGGGGAAATATTCATTTTGATGACATTTATTCTTCCAATCCATGAGCATGGGATATCTTTCCATTTCTTGGTATCAGTTTCTATTTCCTTGAGTAGCGACTCATAGTTTTCAGCGTACAAGTATTTCACTTTTTTGGTCAACTTTATTCCTAGGTATTTGATTGATTTTCTGAAACAGTAAATGGGAGTGATTTCTGAATGTCTTCTTCTTCAGATTTAGTGTTTGCATAAAGAAATGCCACTGATTTTTGTACATTGATTTTGTAGCCTGATACCTTGCTATATTGCCTAACAACTTCCAGTAGTTTTCTGCTGGATTCTTTAGGTTTTTCTATGTATACTATCATATCATCTGCAAATAGTGAGAGCTTGACTTCCTCCCTTCCAATCTGTATTCCTTTGATTTCTTTCTCTTGCCTGATTGCGATGGCAAGAACTTCTAATACTATGTTGAAGAGTAAAGGTGACAGTGGACAGCCCTGTCTAGTCCCCGATCTGAGGGGGAATGCTTTCAGCTTCTGTCCATTAAGTATGATGTTGGCTGTAGGTTTGCTATATATAGACTCCACTATCTTGAGGAATTTCCCATCTATTCCCATTTTTTGTAGAGTTTTGAGCATGAATGGGTGTTGGATTTTGTCAAAGGCTTTCTCTGCATCTATTGAGATAATCATGTGGTTTTTGGCTTTGCTTTTATTGATGTGGTGAATGACATTGATTGACTTACAGATGTTGAACCAGCCTTGCATTCTTTATCCCTCTGGGAGTATGGACTCAGGATCATTATGGGGTGCAGAAAGTGGAAGGTTTGGCTTCTGTAATTGCTTCTCCACTGGACATGGGTGTTGGCAGGTCTATCCACACTAGCCTGTTTCTCTCTTTTCCTAGTGAGGCAGGGGTATGAAGAGGTGGAGTTCCAGGGTTGGCTGGTGAGTTCGTCTGCCCATGGAAGTCAGGCTGGTATCATGATAGCATCTGCAACTTGATGACTGATAAGCATTATTACATAAAGCAGAGGGAGCAGAGCCAGGATGGCAGCTTGGAGACAACACTTGGTATGAACTCTGCCAGGAGGCTGTTTTAAACCTGGGAATTTCAGGTGAGGGTAGGATTTCTGGCCTAGTGGTGGAGTAGGAGTGCTGTGGGGCTTAGTGGATGTCAAGGTGGAACCAAGGAAGAGCCCTATAACACACCCTTAAGATATAAAGCAGAAAAAAAAACTGTTTAGTAATAAGGAACCTAAAAGTAAGAATAGAGCAGATGATATTTGAGAGTCTCCATTTTTGAAAAAGCTAGGAAGTTTTACCTATGTTAGGTATATTCTAAAGGTCCCCTGACTTTACTAATTTTTGCCTGAGCCTGGATAAAATACTTCTAATAAGTTGTTAAGGTAAATGTGATTGTGAATTTGTTGGAGGGGTTACCTATTAACATTTACACACACACACACACACAACTTCACCAATGACACTCCTTTTCCCCCATGTGAATGATGTGTGTTTTTGCATATGATACTTGCATGTGTCACAGCTGTTCTGAAAACATGAGGTGCCCAGCCAAAGAGGACAATCTGATGCTCCATTGATGTTCTTCATTCTGGGTGGTTTTGATCTAGAGCCATCCATTCTTCAGAGTGATTTCTCTGTGCAGCTATTAATACAATGTGCTTTTAAGGTATTTTTAAATTGATTTTCTGTTACATGCTGTCAAATATGCTATGATCAACTGACTACTTTTTCAGGAGCTTAATGACATAAATTCTTATTTGGCTCTATTTTAGTCAAAGGCTAGGATGGTTTAATATTGATAGTATAGAATGACTAGAACTGTTCCCAATTGAGGAAGGAGATGGCAGTGGGGAAATAGGAGTCATTTTGAGAATTTTTATGTGAACTGATATCTATTTCAGTTCTTGGAGTTGGGGAATACATTGGAATTTGGTTATGTGTGCATTATAAACAGAGGCAGAATTAGAGAAATTCATTTTGAAAATGATCCTATGTGACTTACACTTCAATAGTCTTCGTGTACTGAGAAATATTACCTTAAGAGATATTCAATTAAATCAGAAGTTTAACTCTATATTAAAGATAGAACACTGAAATACCAGTCTATGTTATAGAGTTCAGTGAGATATTAGTTTAGTTTTAGCTCATGTGTGTAGCCCTTGCTCTCTCTGTTGACTGTAGAAAAAATTTCACAACCAGAAACCACCACTTCCTTTAGGCAAGTATGCCTTGCCTGGTGAATGGGAGCCACATTACTCTCTTCTTTAAAACCAGTTCTCTTTGAAAGCTTTAACAGTCCTAGTCTATAGTTTCACAGTCTGAGTCTACAGATTCACCCTTTCTGGATTATTAGACTGGATGTTATGTGTGAACATTAGTGCTGTTTGTGAGAGACTGTTTCTCCCTTCTCCAGAAGGTTTTCTAGCTTCCAACACACATCAGTGAACACAACTGAATAAATGCAGGATGTGTATGTTGATCTTGGTGTAGCCACAGCTATACCGTCCCTCCTTTTCCAAGACACCACACTGTTACATTTGTAGAAACTTGTGTGCATTATGCTGCTCAAAATCCTATACAGAAAGACTCTCGGGGGGGCTGGGGTTAAGTGCACGTGGCACCAAGCACAAGGACCTGCCTAAGGTTCCCAGTTTGAGCCCCTGGCTCCCTACCTGCAGGGGAGTCGCTTCACAAGTGATGAAGCAGGTCTGCAGGTATCTGTCTTCCTCTCCCCCTTTCTGTCTTCCCCTCCTCTCTCCATTTTTCTGTCCTATCAACAATAATAGCATCAATAACAATAACAATAATAACTACAACAATAAAATCAAGAAGGGCAACAAAAGGGAAAATAAATAAATAAATAAATAAAAAGAAAGACTGTCATGTAAAATTTTAAAAAATTAAAGTTAGGGATATCCTTGTCTTCTTTCATTTACAAGAGTTTCTTTTAATGTCCTTTTGCTGGGGTCCTATGGTATTTTCTTCTTATATAAAGACAAAGGGGCATTGACCTTTCCCTACAAAAAAAAAAACCCCAAAAAACAAAAAACTGGACATTCAATTAGGGAATCAATTAGCATGATCTTTGAGAAATATTGTGATGGGATGCTTGAACTTGTTTTTGCTTTTGCCCTGAACCTCTTCTGTTGTTTCTTTTTGTACAGGCTCCTAGAGTCCATAGTTCAGTTCAGCTATCACTTCATGAAGGGAGCTGTAGGTAAAGAGCCACCACTAGCCTTTCCATGACTAAAGGATACCATCCTGCACTAGCAGCCTTCTATTAGTCCTTTGTATTTAACTTTTCTCATAGTCTTTACTGTTATCTAAAATCATCCTGCCTACTGTGTGTCATAGTAACTCTACATGGAAGCAACTAGCTCATTTGTGCATTGATGATTCTTCAATATTTATCAATGCATTTTGAATAAATTTGTGAATGAAATCACATAGCTGCTCTTGAAGAAATTGTAAGAGTCATATTAAAGCCTGATGTACTTGAATTGCTTTTTTTTTTTTTCTTGTTTCTAGGACTATCGTGGGGGTTTGGTGCCTGCACTGTGGACCCACTGCTCCTGGAGGCCTTTCTTTCTATTTTGTTGCCCTGTTGTTATTGTTATTGGGTAGGACAGAGAGATTGAAAGAGGACGGGAAGACAGAGAGGGAAAGAGAAATATAGCCACCTGCAGACCTGCTCCACCGCTTGTAAAGTAACACCCCCTGGGATTCAGGCTTGAACCAGGATCCTTACACAGGACCTTGTGCCACGTGCCACATACGCTTAACCTTAACCTGCATTTTTTTTTTCTTGTCTCCAAGGTTATTTCTGGGGCTTGGTGCCTGCGCTACAAATCCACTGCTTCTAAAGGCCATTTTCCCCCATTTTTGTTGCCCTTTTTATTGTTGTTTTGTTGTTGGATAGGATAGAGAAAAATAGAGAGAGGAGGGGAAGACAGAGAGGAGGAGAGACAGATAGACACCTGCAGACCTACTTCACTGCTTGTGAAGCGACGCCCCCTGCATGTAGGGAGCTGGGGGCTCGAACCGGGATTCTTACTCTGGTCCGTGCACTTTGCACCGTGTGCGCTTAACCCTCCGCACTACCGTCCGGCCCTCAAGCTTCATTTTTTATCACCGAAAGAAAATAAAAAAGAAAAACACATGAGATATAGAGCTACATGTATAGGGTATAGAGCTACATGTAGATTGCCCTTGAGCCGTAGAAAGTCTAGCATTGCAGAAGCTGGGCACAGTGGCTAATGATTCTGAGTTTCATCATAGACAAGTACTGATTATGCAGAAGCTAAAAACAGCTACATTTATATTTCGGAAAAAAACTTATTTTTCCACCTGGAATATGTGTCTTTGACCACAATACAAAAGTGGAATAGCTGTCTAGGCTTGTTTTATATAGTATGAATAGAGATTTGATTCAGAGGACACTTTTTTTGTTTTGTTTTTAAAAAATATGCTTATTACATATTGTGTCAAGGCATTTTGTCAGGCTCAGTGCAGGACACAAAGCTGAAATAAGCAGATTTCATTATTTTTAAAAAGTGGAGGCATTGTACTCATGGTTGTCATAAGGCTAAAAGACATACAACTGAAAAATTTTCACCCCCTAGAAGAATAGAACCATAAAACTTAATGATGGGCAAAAATAAAATAAAAGGATGTCTTTACAATAATGTCATTTAGGCATGTGACACCAGTGATTTCCAGTCTGCTAATATTACTTTTCTCTAGTAGAAATCCTCAGGCAAAAGTTGGTGACGAAAATACACAATGAGGGGTTTACAACATGGGCTTTGTTTACTCTAAAAAATAAATCCTGTATTTTGATCATGAAGGTTCTGCCAAAATTAGTGGAAATAGAAACTTGATCAAATAGACTCTCCCTATTGTGAACTTAATTCCTTTGTAGGATTCTTATTTTTCAATTGAAGTAACATTACATTATAACAACTTGTGAGCTTATATGCGTTTATAGTCTGTACATTTCTGGTGTACATCATTGAAAATCAGCATGTGTCTGTTACATTAAAGTCAAGTCTGTTATTCACTTCTCCAGTTTATCCTGATTTACTTATCTGCTTTCAATAAGGGGCATTTTTGTCTTAACATCAGGCTATTATCCAAGGTAGCATTTCTGAATGTACACTTCATCATTACCCTGTTTTCTACATCTTTCTCTTCCTTCACAATGTTTCCAGTTTATCCAAAGCTTTGCAAATGGGGTTGAGACTACCTTACATCAGGCACACAACTCCTTGCTCACCTCTCTCTCTCTCTCTGTGTGTGTGTGTGTGTGTGTGTGTGTGTGTGTGTGTGTGTGTGTGTGTTAAAGTGTATTTAAGTGTGAGGGTAGGGTTCAAGAGGAGTTATATTTCTTGAGCACCTGAGAAAACTGAACCACCCATGTAGTTTGATTGGTTCTTTCGTGTTTTCTTATCTTCATGACTACCCTGCAATCTCAAAAAGTATAGGGACCACGAATATTCATTTTTATTTCACTAACATCTGATCGAGTGCTTTGCAAATAGGCACAGAACAGACATTGGTAAATATATGCTATGTACAGAGATATTTTGTTGCTGCCAATGTGAACTTCTCTACTTGTGTTCTCCCTTGGGTAGATTGGATTAATTGACTTTTGAGGTACCAGCTGTAGTTTTATTAAATCTATGCAAATTGCCTCACTTTAAAGTGAGATCTAAATTTTAAAAAATGTTGGGTTCTCCTAACTTTTCCACCATTAGCACCAGATGGTTGGAATGGCATTGCCTTCTAAAATAGCTGGTTCTACTGTTGACTCACTAGTCTAACATGAACCTATGGTACAAAGATGGCTAATAATTGAACTGTTCCTAGTCTTCCTTTATGAAATGGAAGCATTTAAACTACACACACACACACACACACACACACACACACACACACATATGTTTTCAGTATTAAAAGGCGATAACAGAAGATAAAATCCTAGAACAGTCAGTCACATGGTACACACACATTAGTGCCAGTTTCCAAATTTGACTTTCTTTTATGAAAACCAGGTAGGTAAAAAACCACCTGTAAGTGCTGTGCCAAGTATAAAGACTCCATCCTATAGTGACTTAAATTTGTACATTTCTGCTGTATTTCTTGAGTGGTTTTACTAGATGGGCCCCAAAGTTACCCTGATTGCTTGCATGTTTCAACATTGGTGAAATATGAGCACATAAAATGTCACTGCTCGTGAGAAGAATGATGGCCAGAGAAAGCAGAGCTCTCTCTGAATTATGAGGACCAAACTTGAGCTGCTGCTGCTCACTTGGTAATTCTGTATTATACATGAGTATTAAATAGTAAAACAAGTGTTTTGCTACATACTTCAGAATTTGTGTTTGTTTAATGATTACTACATTTTGCTTTGTAATTATGATTGCATGGGCAATCCTGCATGATCCAGGGAACTTTTGGGAAGTAATGACAGTAATTTACAGCCATGTGGTTTTGTCTGGATGCTTAAGTACTTGGTCTGTGGCCTGCTTGCATGCTCCATTGCCTGCCTGATGGACCCGTTCCCCACCTGCACTATTCCCCCCACCCCCTTGATGGAACACTTTAGAATGAATGTTAAGATTGTGTGCAAGATATAAAGAAGAGAATATGTGTTGAGAAAGTGATTAAATTTTAAAGAAACTTCTTTCACTGTATTTTTAACTTTTCAGATAAATTAAAACTAGTATTTCTATTTTTTTTAAAAAAGACAATGATTTAGCAAATCAATGGAAATTAAGTGATTTAGTGCATATCTACCATTTGTAAAGAAGTCAAAAATTACTGCAGGCTTTGGGTAAACTGTGGACATTTCCTCTTTTAAATATACCTTTCGTGGTCTAGGAGGAGGTGCAGTGGTTAAGGCATTGGGTTTTCAAGCATGAGGTCCTGTGTTCAATCCCCAGCAGCACATGTAACAGTGTGATGTTTGGTTCTTTCTCTCTCTCTCCTCCTATCTTTCTCATGAATAGAGGAATAAAATTTTTAAAAACATGTACCTTTCTAGAAAATTAAAGATTAATTTAAGTACTTTTTCATGTCTTATGGTTACTTACAAGTATGTTTTAATCATTAAAAGTTCCTTCGATAAATTAAAATCCTGGTGTTGAAGTCAAATTCAGATTTTAGGAGAGAAAGACGGGAGTGATGAAGTAAAGGGAAAACACTAATTGAGCATCAGTTTCTGCCTATTGCTTTTGAAAAACATGCCACATCCTGAAAGGAAATTCTGCCTATGTGTGCCGTGGTCTCCAAAAGGAAAATGAAGATGTTGCTTAAATTCTTCAATAATCCAGTCCCAGAGAATTTCCTTTGAAGTTGTTTTATATGCTTCTCCCCTGAAAAACTTTAAGATAAGTTATAACTCTGCTTTGTGCTTTGAAAATAAATTCAGCACATTAATTGTATTTATGAGAGAAAGTAGTAAACGTCGCAGAATGAATACACAGCCATAATTTACTCAGAGGGAACTGCTACTGCCCATAAACTTTTCCCACTTGCTTCTCCTGGTTTATGACATCAACCAGCCCCACAGATGAATCACTGCTCTATGCACCATCAGGTCCCTGCTCTATGTAAATTCCCACTGAATGTTTATCAAATAGGATTATCATTTATTGCATATTTTCTTTGCTAATTTTCTAGGAGACTGAATAACCTCTATTTTGTAGAGAGGGCTTAGGTTTATATGGGTTGCATATCTAACAGGGTTCTTAAGTGCTTGGGAACCAGCTGCGGAATTTAAAGTGGATGGCAGGGTTCTCTGTGTATCTGGAATTGAGGGGTCTTATAGGAAACTTTCATCCTAGCATGAAAGAGAACTAGATAGATTGGTTCCCCTTCCTTCCTTCCTTCCTTCCTTCCTTCCTTCCTTCCTTCCTTCCTTCCTTCCTTCCTTCCTCCCTTTCTTGCTTCCTTTTTCATGGTGGGATTGAACCCAAACCCTCATACATTGAAAAGCATGCACAAGGCAGTGCACTGAGCTACACCCCTTCCCTAGGCTTTATCTAGTATGTAGTCACATTCTGCCAACAGATGGAAGATGTACCTCTAATAGGGTATAGTTGTGATTCTAATCCAAATGTTCTTATAGGGATATAAGAATAGGGCATATGCCTTGCCATGCATATCACCCAGATTTGACCTCCAGTACCACACAGGTATTGTGGCAGTTGGAATAAACCCTGGTGCTGTGTTTTCTGTCCTCTCATTGTCTATCTGAATGAAAATGTGGTTGGAACATGCTCTGTAAAAAAAAACAAAGCAAAACAAAAACACCAAAATAAAACAGCAGTTTTCTCTAGGGAGAAAATTACATAGAAGGAAAAGAAAACATGGCTGAGGAAAGGCCTCAGATACCTAAGGCTCCCAGTTTGATCCGTGGAGTCACATGTACTAGAGTAGCAGAGTAGTGCTCTGAATACTTCCTCTCTCTCTTTAAATTTGTTATTATCTTTATTTATTTATTGGATAGATAACCAGAAATGAAGAGGAAAGGAGGTGATAGAGAAGGGAGAGAGACAGAGAGACACTTGCCACACTATTTCACCACGTGCAGAGCTTGCAGGTGGGGTCAGAGGGCTCAAACCCAGGTCCTTGCACATTGCAGCATGTGCTTAACCAGGTGCGCCACCACAACAGAGCCCCCTCTTTGTCCTTTTCTCTCAGCTTTCTGTCTCATAGAAAATAAAGTAAATGATGTTTAAAAAATTATTGAGTGCATATGTGTGGGCTGGGCGGTGACACACCTGGTTAAGCACACATGTTGCAGTGCACAGGAACCAAAGTTTGAGACCCCGGTCCCCACCTGCAGGGGGAAAGCTTTGCGAGTGGTGAAGCAGGGATGCAGGTGTCTCTCTGTCTCTCCCCCACACTTTCTCCCCCTTCCTTCTCAATTTCTGGATGACTTTATCCAATAAATAAATAAAGATAATTTAAAAACTTAAAAAAATATTGAGTGGGGGAGTCAGACAGGTTAAGTGCACGTGGCACCAAGCGCAAGAACAGGCTTAAGGATCCTGGTTTGAGTCCCTGGCTCCCCATCTGCAGGGGAGTCGCTACACAGGTGGTGAAGCAGGTCTGCAGGTGTCTATCTTTCTTTCCTCCTCTCCGTCTTCCCCTCCTCTCTCCATTTCTCTCTGTCCTTATTCAACGACATCTATAACAACAACAATAATAACTAACAACAATAAAAAACAAGGGCAGTAAAAGGGGAAATAAATATAAAAGAATAAAATTTAAAAAATATTGAGTGGTTTACAGTGCAGTCATTGACACGAGTATAATTTATTTATCCACCAGGACCCCCAAAGTTTCTTTCCACCCTTCTGCACAGTCCTTTGCTTTTGATGACACTGTGTCCAGCCCCTATTTCACTTTGTGTTCTCCCCCCTATTTATTAATTCCGACTTATAAGTGAGATCATGTGGTATTTGTTCTCCTTTTGGCTTATTTTAATTTACATTACGTCTTCAAGAGTCATCTGAGATGATCCAAAGGCGATGATTTCATCATTTTTAACAACTGAGTAGTATTCCATCATGTGTATATATACCACAGTTTTTTTGTTTGTTTGTTTTGCCACTCACCTTGAGAGCTCTCTTTATACATTTTTTTAAAAATCTGTGGCATTCTGGGGACAAATGGAAGATGTGGGGGGGGGGGGCAGGGAGGGAGAGATGGTAGACATAAGGGCAATGAGATAGGAAGGCAATTTCTACTTTGGCCAGGAATTCTGGCATGAGTGGACTGAAGCCCAGTGGTTTTTTTGTTTTTTTTTTTGGGGGGGGGAGGCTGATTCTAGGTACAATAGTGTCAGAAGACCTCAGCTATATCCTGTGAGTGCTGATGGGAGGTATGGAACATTAGGGAGTGAAATTAATCTGTGGCATGCCCTTCTCACTTTCCTCCATCTGTAGAGCACGTGGGCCTTTTCTAATAACACCAAGAGGCAGCTCGTAACTGTCGAAGCTGGGTTGTCCTTGCTTACGTGGTAATAGGTGTTCGGTGACTGTGAGAACTGATGGTGGCCCCAGTCTGGGGATTCCGAAAGTCAAAGTCATAGTGATGAGGACTAACCCTGAGCTTTTTCTGTCCCCTAGGATAGTTTTTAGATTTCTAAGGTGATTTCTATTTTATTCGATTTATATTTGCTATACCTTCATTAGGGAAAAATAAATAAGTCTAGCCCCATTATGGACTCTTTTCTGTTTCACTTCAGTTTCTTTGGGGGTGGGGGGTGGGGGAGGATATTTGGCTAAAACTTAACTGTGTGGTACCAAACATTGCAAATGATTTCCCAAGAAATATCATTTGAACTGTGAAAATTCCACATGCTTTCCAAAATGTCACTGTTTTGTTTGTCACCTAGGTGAAGTTTCCACATTTCTTTAAAAAAAAATTATCTTTTTTTTTTATTGGACAGAGACAGTCAGAAATCAAGAGGGAAGGAAGGGACAGAGAGGTGAGAGACAGAGAGGCACTTGCAGCACTGCTTCACCACTTGTGAAACATCCCCCCTGCAGGTGGGGACTGGGGGCTCGAACCCAGGTAGGTCCTTGCGCATTGTAACACGTGCTCTCAACCAGGTGCTCCACCATCTGGCCCCAAGTTTCCACATTTATAATGTCTCCAGTGCTACAATATCTACAAAATGTAGAGTAAGAGATAAGATAAGATTGTATGTTTTTTCATATCCAAATATCAGATGATACAAAAACAAAATACATAACTCTGTGTTCCTTTCCATATCTTCTTGAAAAGGGCAGAGACTAGAATAACATCACCCAAATATTTTAAAGACCTTTTAGACCACTTTTATTTCATAATGGCCATGCTGTTTGATTTTAAAGTATAAGATCATAGTTTTCCCACATAAAATGTGAATCAAGGTTTGTTTTTATAGCTCCTGTCCATTATTTATATCTAATGCCTCTAGGAGACGCTTATATCCAGCTTACAGTTTATTTTTTTGACACATAGTCTGTTGTCATAAAAGTTTAGATTATAACCAAAAATATTTAAACCAAAAAAAGTTGCCATGTAAACTATCTTTTAAAAACAGAAGACAGAGAATCTTACACAAACACAAAATACTATCTTCTACCACTATGCAAACCTCTTTGTCTCATTAAAACAGTTATTTTATTTAAAAATAAATGGCAATGGTAAAAAAAATAAGTTTGCCAGAAGCAGTGAATTTGTAGTGCTGGCACTGAACCCATGGTAACCCCGATGGTAATAATAATAATAATAATAATAATATAATAATAATAAATAAATAATATTAGAAATAGGAAGAGGATGAGAAGAGAAGGAGGAGGAGGAGACAAAGGAGGAGGAGAAAGAGAGGGAAAGGAGAGGGAGAAGAAGAAGGAGAGGGAGGAGAAGAAAGAGAGGTCTGTCTCAGTGCATTTTATAAAGTGTTGAATTTTCAAGCATGAGGTCCTGAGTTTGTTTAGTCCTTGGCAGTAATATACCAGAGTGATGTCTGGTTCATTTTCTCCTTTCCTGCTTATTTCAGAAATAAATAAACAAATAAATGGTAATAAATATTTGGAAACCACCCAAGTGTTCAACAACAGATGAGTGCTTAAAGGATTTGTGGCATATATACACAATGGAACATGACAGAGCTTCAAGAAAGAATAGCATATTCTTCTTTGCTACAACATGGATAGAACTTGAACTCATGCTGAGAAAATAAACTAGAAGGAGAAGAATGGATGGATACTGGATGATCTCACTCCAGATAGAGCCTAAGAAACAAAACAAAGGTGAGTCTTCAATGGACGATTGTCTATCACAGCAGATTTGAGGACTTAGAAGGGGAAAGGGAGGAGCACTAATAGGAGTTGGAGGTCTCTCTGGTGGAAGAAGATGGTGACTGAGGGTGAAATTGATACCCATCTTGTGTAAGTGTACCCTTATGACAACAACAATCCTGTAAATCAACATTTCCTCAGTAAAGTGATACTAGAGATGGGGAAAATAAAAATAAATGGCAATAAAGGAAGCGTAAAATTTGTGAAATATCATTCAAGGGAAACTACTAGTACTAATATTTTAGCATCTTAAATGCATTTATGAAAGTCAATGAAATCTGTTCTACATAGAAAATTATTGTAGCAAATTTAATTCAAAGAAAGTAGAAAGAAACTCTTAAACATACAAGGTAAAATTAAAGCAAAATTTAACTTTAGGGGAAGATGACCAGAAGACTCTGAACTCTAATTCCATTAAGACTTAGAGAGAAAAGAGGAAAAAAGAAAGGACATTCAGAAGTACTAACAGCTTTAGGTGTGACTTAGAAAGGAAGAGAAGGCAGGATATCCTCACAGGAAACATAGGCAATAGTATATAAATATAGTTATAGAAATAATAATCAGCTCATATCTGTGACCTTGGGACTACTATCTGTGACCTTGGATAAATTACAGCAGTTTTCTATGGAGGGAATGGAGACACAGAACTCTGGAGGTGGGAACAGTATGTAATTATATCCTTATTACCTCAAAATTCTGTGCATCAATATTAAGTCACTAATAAAATTGGAAAAATAAATAATTTTTTTTAAAAAAGGAGCCAGGTGGTGGCACACCTGGTTGCGTGCATACATTATAATGAGCAAAGAACCTGGTTCAAAGCCCCAGCCCCCATCTGCAGAGGGGAAGCTTCTCAAGCGGTGAAGCAGTACTACAGCTGTCTTTCTTTCTCTCTCCCTGTATATCCTCCTTTCCTCTCAATTTCTCTCTGCCTATCTAAACTATATAAACAAATGTATATATGTACATATATAAAAATATATATTTTAAATGAAACCATTCAAAAGAGATGTTTAGAATCAGAACCTGGTACTTTGAAAGTAATTATAAAAAGCTACCTTTTTGATGAACTTGGTAGAAAAATTAGAGTACATGAGAAGTGAAAAAATAGCTGCAGAAATGGAAGCAATTAGAGATTGCACAAGAATTCTATTGTATTTAAGCAATTAACAAACCAAAATGAAATAACTTTTTTATCTACAATAATTCAAGAGACCCAAAACACCTGGGTAAACTAATAGTACTAAAACACTTGAATTTATTCTTATTGTAGACAGTAGGGTAAATTAATTTTTCTAGGAAGTCCTAACAATCATAATTTCTGTATCAATTAAAATTTTCCAAACTGAAAAGAACTTCCAAGCTCAGTTAATAAGCATAAATATTAACAAAGCCTAATAATAAAAATAGTAAATGGTTATTATCAATACTGAAAGCTTTAATTTTTTATCAACCAGGTCCTCATGTACACTCAGTTTCACTATTCCTGAGACAACAGCATTTTGTATCCACTGCTCTAGGTGGTCATACTTTTTCCCTTTTTTTTTTTTTTTTTTTTTGCCTCTAGGATTATCACTGGGGCTTAGTGCCTTCACTATGAATCCACCACTCCTAGAGTCTATTTTTTCCTTTTGTTGCCCTTGTTGTTTATCGTTGTTATTATTGTTGTTGTTGTTGCTGTTACTGTTGTTGGATAGGACAGAGAGAAATCTAGAGAGGAAGGGAAGACAGAGAGAGGGAGAGAAAGATAGACACCTGCAGACCTACTTCACCACCTGTGAGGATGGGGAAGGGGCCCGGCCCCCTGTTATTTTAGAATTTTAATTTCTACTATTTGCCACTCTGAACAATACCACATGATTTATTACTTTTGTATTATCACTGGTGTGTAAGAACATAATTTTAAAAAATTTATCTGACTGAATTTTATTTTATTAAAAACCTAGTTTGTATGTGATACACTTGAATGTTCTAATCTGTTTCTGTTTAGTTTGTAACTCATAGGAATTATCCATTAACAGAGAAATATTCTTTTTTTTAAGACTTTCTTTATTTTATTTATTTATCTTGCCTTTTGTTGCCCTTGTTGTCTTTTTTATTGTTGTTGTAGTTATTATTGTATTGATGTCGTTGTTGTTGGATAGGACAGAGAGAAATGGAGAGAGGAGGGGAAGA
This sequence comes from Erinaceus europaeus, assembly GCF_950295315.1. Taxonomy (NCBI): domain Eukaryota; kingdom Metazoa; phylum Chordata; class Mammalia; order Eulipotyphla; family Erinaceidae; genus Erinaceus; species Erinaceus europaeus. The sequence goes on along the minus strand of NC_080170.1, from coordinate 28,052,659 downwards.
CAGAGAGGAGGAGAGAAAGATAGACACCTGCAGACCTGCTTCACTGCCTGTGGAGCGACTCCCCTGCAGGTGGAGAGCCAGGGGCTCGAACCAGGGTCCTTCGACTGGTCCTTGAGCTTTGTGCCACTTGCTCTTAACCCGTTGCGCTACCGCCAGACTCCTGATATTCTTATGTGTGTTTTTGGCTGTAGTCTCATATATTTGTATCTATAGGTATAATTATATGTTTTCTCTCAAAATTTATAGCTTGCATATGCTATTCTCTTGCTTTTCTATGCTTATATGTTTTTGAGAAAATTTTAAATCACTAGTCAAAGGGGTATTACTACTAATTAGAAGCAAATTATAGTATCACTGCACCTTTATTACAATGATTAAAGAAGCAAAAATACTCAAAATCCCCAGTACTAAGTGCTGAAGAGAATGTAGTGCAACTAGACTTTGCATACGCTGCTGATGAGAATACAAACAGTAAAAAACCCTTGGGAAAACAGTTTATTTCTTTCAAACTTAAAAAAATACATTTGCCATATAATTTAGAATTTCCACTCCCAGATATTTACAAAGACAAATAAAAAGTAGTGTTTATTCAAGAAACAAATACCACATGCTTCTAATGGTGTTATTGTCTCCCTCACTGACAATACCCAAATGTCCTTTAACTGGTAAATAATGGAATCACATGTTATATACCCATACAATAGAATAATACTTGGAAATAAAAGTGACTTGTAATGACATTCTCTAGCTACTTGACATGACTCTTATGTGTACTATGCAAAGGCAAGAATGCTGAGCTCAGAAGGCTGAATAGGTTATAGTGCCATTTGCACGACTTTATGCAAGAAGCAGAACTACAGGAATAGATCAAAGACTGATAGTAGCCAGTCTAGGAATAGACCCAAATATTGACAAAAAGGGTATAAAGGGATTTTAAAAGAAGTAGAACTGTTCTGTATCTTGATCATGGAAGTGGTATCATGCCTTTGTGCATTTGTCAAAACTTGTGCACCAAGAACACAATGAATTTTTGTTACCTATGAAACACTTCAGTAATGTGAATTTAGAAAGATAAAATTGGAGAACACAGAAGATAATACTTGGATTAACAGAAAAGTAAAGAAGATATTCCCTAAGTAAGACACAAGGACTTCAGACTTGAATACAAAGAAATTTTATTTTCTGTACAACATATTCTACATAACAAAATGAACTAAATATAAATTCAAAAATCTTTTGTTGTATTGGAAAGTAGTTATAACATTTAACAGCAGGTTGCTGTCCAGAATAGCTAATTTATACAAATCAGGAAGAAAATTATATAGTTGAACAAAATGTCCCCAGTGTCAATTTAATTTATTAAAGTTTGATACAGTGAAAACAGACTAACCTAAATTGTTAGCAAGAAAAAAAATGAACAAATGAGATTTTTTTCACACATTAGATTGGTACAAGCTGTGGAGGATGAAAGGCTAGTAAGTATGTTCATGTCCTAGTAGAGTGTGATATGGGGTAATCTGTTGGGAAGGCAGTTTTACAGAATCTATTAGAAGTTTAAATAATCCTGCTGTTCACCAAGAGACTCCCCTCCTAAACATCTGCCTTAATGATATATATTTTAAAGATTGTACCATAAAAATTTGGAAATGACTCAAATAAATGTCAACAGAGGAATGTTAAGTAAATTATATTTAACTCTATCATGTAGCCAAGTAAAGAAAGGTTAAAGCTATATTAGCACATGGAAATGTTTACAAATGGGGAGTTGGGCGGTGGCACAGCAGGTTAATTGCACATGATACAAAGTGCAAGGACCAGCGTAAGGATCCCGGTTTGAGCCCCCAGCTCCCCACCTGCAGGGGAGTCGCTTCACAAGTGGTGAAGCATGTCTTCAGGTGTCTTTCTCTCCCCCTCTCTATCTTCCCCTCCTCTCTCCATTTCTCTCTGTCCTATCCAACAACAACATCAGTAACAACAATAAGAACTACAACAATAAAACAACAAAGGCAACAAAAGGGTATAAATAAATAAATATTTTAAAAAGAAATATCTACAAATGATATTGTTAAGGAAAATATTACTTTCCTCTCATGCACATAAAAATTAATGTGTCTGATTATGTCTGGATTGTTGAATAAATAAAATTTATGTCAAACTTAATTAGAAGATGCCTCCATCTATGAGGTTGAGTGAATGAAGAGGAGTTTGGGGTTTTATGCTTTCTATTTGAATTGCTACACTACATAGATAATTTTTAAATATTTTTCAATTTGAACAAAGGGAGCAGAAAACAAATTAAATTATAATTACATAGTGTACACCATTGCATAATGCTATGTTTTGAAATGCTTTGATTAAAAATGTATAGTTGTTAAAATATTTTGATTTGGTAATGATTTCATTTTGATCATTTAAAAACATCACAAGGAATTACTAACAATGCCTGATTCCAGAATGTCATTATCACAACCTTGGGTAGGAAATAGTTTGTTACCACGGAAATTATTTCTGTTCCCTTCTCTTGGGATTCTTTACTGTGTAACACAGGCATTCACACTGGGATATGTGATGAATATAATATTGTGTAGCTCATATTTGATAATGCCTGTTTAGTACTGAGAAATTCAGAGCCAGATTTGAGCGCCTAGGTTTTCTTTTTCCATCAACATGAAACAGAGAAGGGAATATGACATGCTCATATATGATAACTTTCTACGATATAGACAGCCCATCATGTAGGAACTTAAACACTTTGCATGTCAGTGTTTTGTTTCTTTAGTGTCAGTCACTGAGCAGTTCAGGCTTCCATCTGATGGGAAGATTTCACTATTAATCTCAACCACCTCCTTACTCTGCTCAGAAATGTTCCACCATCAATCAGTCATTGCTTCATTTTCTTTTCTTGAAGGATGGTGTTACTAAACATCTTGCCCTAGGCCAGCAGAGATATCAGTTGTAAAGCCTAAACAGAAATACCAATTCCTAGTTTGGTGCTTGTATCAACAAGTCTTGCTACCTTAAGGGAACCTTTTCATTTACAGATCAAGTTCAGATTTGCTGCGAAGTATGATACATTTTTGAAGTAGGCACTAAACTCAGAAAATTGAGTTTAAAGATGGTAGCTTTCAGGGATTGTCACAAGTAGTCTAGTTCTCTGAAGTCTTCAAAAGCCATGGAAGTGATGCATGGCTGCATACAGCTACTGTGTGTTGTCAGATCCTTTGCTTTAGCCTTTGACATATGAAGAAAGTGGGCAGTCCTAAAAGGCAATATATGCCATTTACATCTTTTTCTCATTAAATTGATAGACACTATTACAGATAGTGGTATTCTTTCAGCACAGATACTAGAGTGAGAGCATGAGACAGAGCCACACTATGATAGCATGTGACATAGGTGAGGTAAAAAGAAACTCACAAGTCTGTTGTAACTCCAAAATTCAGAGGTGTTCATAACTGCCACCTATCTCATTGTGACTAATAACATTTACCTTTTTTATTTGTTTTATTTTGATTTAATTTATTTATTTATAAAATGGAAGCACTGAAAAGACCATAGGATAAGATGAGTACCATTCCCACCACTTGAGCTCTGTATCCTATCTCCCCCATAGCTTTCCTATTCTTTAACCCTCTGGTAGTATGGACCCTGGGTCATTATAGGCTGAGGAAGGTGGAAGGTCTGGCTTCTGTAATTTCTTCCTCACTAAACATGGGGATTGGCAGGTTAATTCATACTTCCATCCTGTCCCTCTCTATCCTTAGTGGGTCGGGGCCCTGGGGAAGTGGGGCTCCAGGACACTGGGGAGGTTGTCTGTCCAGGGAAATCCAGTTGGCATTATGGTAGCATCTGGAACCTGGTGGCTGAAAGAAGAGTTAACATATAAAGCCAACAAATTGTTGACTAATCATGAACCTAAAGGCTGAAATATTGCAGATGAAGATTTGGGGTTTCCATTTTAGAAATAGCTAGTAGGTCTATTTTAGGTATATTCCAAAGGGCCCATGACTTCATTAGTTTTTGCCTGAGCCTGACATCTGATATGCAGGTGGACCCAAGTTATTGTCTGGGGAGACGATGCCATTGCTGGAAAAGGGGCTAGAAATCAGGATCAGGGAAGTGAGTAGCTCCCAAATATGGGAAAAATATATAAATATTGTTGACTGTAAACTCCATAAATTTGTTGACTGTAAACCCCATCAATTTGATCTGGGGCCCATATTCAGTAGAGAAGCCTATGTAACCTCTACATTCCTGTAGGTTCGAACTTGCATTCTATGGTCATCAGTAGGAACATTCCGAGTTACATCAATTTCAGGACCCATCTTCTTCAGGTGGTAGATAGAGCATGTTATCCAACCTCCCTTCAGAGGATGGAACATTCTCTACCATTGTTGATCCACATTGAGGGCAAAGTCATATGGGGGGCCCCAAAGGGGTCTATTATGTTGTTTCTGATGGAGATGACCAGTGATAATGGAGAGAGGAATCTATTTGAGGTCTAGGCTCATCATTTTTGTGTAGGAATCCCAGAACTCCCCATCTACGGCCCCAGCTGATGGGGTGGCCTGACAGTGACTAAAGAGTCATCATTAAAGTATACCAGTCTCTTGTCCTTATGTAGCTTTTGCAGTCCTTACTTTGATATGGTTGTTTTGGAGTGACTGAGGGAAGTGTAATAGGTAGTAGGTGAGGAAGTCTAAGTAGAAACTATTTCATTAGGTACTTTAAGGTGTCTTTTTAGGTCTTCCTACTTGCTTGCTTCATTTATTGACTCACTGCAAACTATTGTGCACTTTTGCTTTAGTGTATATATTTTGCCCTGATTTATGGATACATGTGAACATCTGCCATATCTCATGGTACCTGGTATATATCTAGGTTTTGAGGCTTTGTTAGGAAGTGGACCACCTGAAATGGAATTAAGGACTCCTATGAGAAAGGAAAGGTCTCACACGAGTAATGATGCTAAGGGTTAACATTCCATGCCTGACATCTCTAGACACATTCCGAAGTGAAGCATGCCCAGGTGGTACTCATTATATTGAATAGGTTGGGATAAGCAGATGCAGTATCAATTGGTATGCATTGAGAGAAGCATGCTGGAAAGTGAGCCCCACTCTAGAGGTTCCAGGACTGGGGGAGATTTGGGCTATAGAGAGGAAGTGAGAGATTCCTTCTGTCTTAGGATTCAAAGGAGGTCTCGAAACTTTACATCAGGCTCAACCTGACGCTGTTGACTGGATACAGAAGAAGGGCAAACGCTAGAAGAAGAAGAAGAAGAAGAAGAAGAAGAAGAAGAAGAAGAAGAAGAAGAAGAAGAAGGCAATAGATAGTTGTTGTTATATTCAAATTATTTGGCAGTTGGGTTTACTCTGAAAATCCCATTGTTAAAATTTTCTATATCATACATGAGCTCAACATAATTTTCCTTTAATGTTTTATGTGTGTGTGTGTGTGTGTGTGTGCACGCGTGCGCGCGCACGTGCATCTATATCACACATGAGCTCAACATAATTTTCCTTTAATGTTTTATGTGTGTGTGTGTGTGTGTGTGTGTGCACGCGCGCGCGCGCACGTGCATTTTATAAAGTAAAACCACAGGTTGCTTCTGCTCTCCTGGTCTAAGCTTTTAGGACAGTCAGCATTTCAAAGACTCAGCCTATGGTCTGTGCATTAAACATTTTGAGACATTCAATCAATTTTTCCCCTCTCATATTAATTAAATAGTGATTTATATGACTACAAGTTAATAGGTATGTACATAAGCATCATTCCCACCACCAAAAGACTGTGTCCAATCCCATTCTCCCCTCTCTCATTGAAACTGAGCATCCACCCTCACCCTCAAGCCAGAGATTTTTTACTTTGGTACCCTACGCCAAACTCAGTCAGATCCTGCTTTGAGTTTCCCTTACTGTTTATTCTTCTTTCTCAACTTCTGTTTATGCATGGGATCATCCCGTATTCATCTTTGTCTTTCTGACTTAGCTCACTTTCTCTGCATCTTTTGAGATAACCATGTAGTTTTTGGTTTTGCTTTTATTGATATGGTGGATAATGTTGATTGACTTACGTATATTGAACCAGCCTTGCATTCCTGGGATAAATGCCACTTGGTCATGATGAACAAGCTTTTTGATATCCTGCTGCATCCAGTTGGCTAGGATATTGTTCAATATTTTAGCATCTATGTTCATCAGAGATAGTGGTCTGTAGTTTTCCTTTTTGTGTGTGTCCCTATCTGCTTTTGGTATCAGAGTGATGCTGGCTTCATAGAAGGTGTAAGGGAGTGCTCCTGTTTCTTCAATCTTTTAAAAGAGATTTAACAGTATAGGTATTAAACCAGCATAAGGATCCCGGTTCAAGCCCCCAGCTCCTCACCTGCAGGGGAGTCACTTCAGAGGTGGTGAAGCAGGGCTGCAGGTGTCTATCTTTCTCTCAGCCTCTCTGTCTTCCCCTCCTCTGTCCATTTCTCTCTGTTCTAACAATGATGACATCAACAACAACAACAACAATAACTACAACAACAGTGAAAAACAACAAGGGAAACAAAAGGGAAAATAAAATAATTAAAAAAATATATAGGTATTAACTATTTCCTAAAGGTTTTGTAGAATTCATTTTAAATCCATCTGGTCCTGAACTTTTGTTATTGGGAAGATTCTTAATAAGTATTTCAATTTCTTTGTCTGTGATTGGTGCATTTAGGTTCTGTAGCTCTTCCTGGTTCAGTTTTGGAAGGGTATATGTTTCTAGGAATTATTCCATTTCGTCCAGATTCTCTAGCTTGGTAGGATATAGTTATTTGTAAAAGTTTCACATGATTTTTTGGATTTCCGTGGTGTTTGTTGTGATATCCCCTCTCCCATTTACAATTCGATTGATTTGAGTATTCTCTCCCCCCCTTTTTTTAGTGACTTTGAATAAAGGTTTGCCAATTTTTTAAAATTTTTTAAATAACCAACATTTGGCTTCATTGATCTTTTGTATGGTTCTCTTATTTTCAACGTTGTTTATTTCTGCTCTAATTTTAGTGATTTTTGTCTTTCTGGTTGCTTTAAGGTTTCTTTGTTCGTCTTCCTCTAAGTCCTTAAGGTGTGCAGTAAGGTTTTTTTAGTTGACCTTTTTCTTGTTCTCTAATGTTGGCTTGTAAGGCTATGAGTTTCCCTTTAAGTACTGCTTTAGCTGTGTCCCATATATTCTGATTGCTCATGTCTTCATTTTAATTTTCAAGAAACATTTGAATTTTTTACCTTAGTGCCTCTTTGACTCAGTGGTTATTAAGCATATTTTGTTGAGTTTCCAAGTTTTGTGACCTCTAGTATTTTTCTGTTTGTTGTTGAATATTAGCTTTACACCACTGTGGTCTGAGAAGATGCTAGGGATGATTTCAATGCTCTTGAATTTGTTGATACTGTCTTTGTGGCCTAACATATGGTCTGTCCTTGAGTATGTGCTGTGTAAATTTGAAAAGAATGTGTATTCCAGTTTCTTGAGGTGAAGAACTCAGAAAATGTCCAGGAGGTCTAGTCTATCCATCTCTTCAATTAATTCTCATGTTTCTTTGTTGATTCTCTGAGTAGTTGATATGTCTAAGTGTGATAGTGGGGTGTTGTAGTCTCCTACTATTACTGTTTTACTATTCATGTATTTTTGTAGATCTTTCAGCATTTGATGTATTTAGATGGGCCCTTATTAGGTCCATAGATATTAATAATTGTTAAGTCTTCTTGATTGATTGATCTCCTGATCATTATGTAATGACTTTGCCTATCTTTTATTACTTTATTTAATTGAAAGACTATTGTGTCAGAGATGAGAATGATTGTATGATAGTTTTCCATCCTTTCACCTTAAGTCTGTGTCTTGTTTGGTCAGATGGGATTCTTGCAAGCAGTATATAGTTGGGTTCTGTTTTCTGATCAATCCTCCTACTCTGTGCCTTTTAGTGGATGAATTTAAGCCATTGAAATTTATTGATATTATGGATTTAAGGTATTGAAGTGCCATTATTCAACATTTTTTTTTAATCTGGTATATTGCAAGAATTCTGGTGATGTTCTTTTTTTTTTGGCAGTACTGGCTTTTATTAAATTGTCATTTAGTACAGACGCTGGGGCTTGCCCATGGTGCTCTTGATGTATAAAGCCCGCACATTCTGCCAATTCTTCTTGAGCAATGACACCAGGAAATTAACAGCTAAGTGGATGTTGTACACAAGCTCATCATCTGTCATTTTCACATGGCCAACAGACACTGCCAGACACAGCACCTTCTTCATTTGGAACTTGATTGTAGACTTTACTTCATCAACTTTGGCCACCATGTTCTCATTGTGGGTCAGCAAGGAAGGAAACTTGCCAGCCTTATTCAGGCCTGGACCCAGGATTCTGGGGATCTGCTTGATCAAGGACTCTGAAGCCAAAAAGGCATCATACTTCTTGGCCAGCTTCTTGACTAGCTTCTTGTTCTTGTTGACTTTCTTGAGTGCTTCGATGTCCATGTGGGGGATGTCCACTGCCTTGGCCTCATTGTAGTGCTGCTGGTCCCCCAGAACACACACAGAGAACTTGGTGTGGGGGGTGGACTTAAGCCCAGTGCGTCCATTCACCAACAGCCAGTCTGGCTTCTCAGACTAGCCGGTGGGTTCGGCCGGGCCTCTCCACACCTCCCCTCATGTTTTAAGACCCAGGGTGGGGGTCTGTGATGTTCTTGTTTATAGGAGTTCTTTTAGAACCTCTTTCAGGGCTGGTTTGGTGATAGTTGCCTCCTGTAACTGTTGCTTGTCTGAGAATGTTTTCATCCCTCCAACTAGTCTGAATGAAAGTCTAACTGAATATAGTATCCTTGGTTGAAGTCCCTTTTTGTTCAGGGCTGGATAAATATCTTCCCATTCTCTTCTTGATTTTAGAGTTTGAGTGGAGAAGTCTGCTAAAAATCTTATGGGTTTTCCTCTGAGTGTGACTTTTTGTTTTTCTCTTGCAGCATTTAGTATCCTTTCTTTATCCTTGCTTCTTTTCATTGTAACTATGATGTATTTTGGTGTCTTCATGTCTGAGTTGATTCTGTTTGGGACTCTCTGGGCCTCTTGGGTCTTAATATCCTTTCTGTTGTTTAGGTCTGGGAAGTTTTCTTCTAATATTTTCTCTAGAATATTTACTTTCCCCTCCTTTCTTTCTTCCTCTAGTAGGCCAATTATATGAATTGGCCTACTAGAGGAAGATTATATATGATTATATATAATCTTTTATATATAATCATATATTATATATAATCATTCAATTATATATGAATGTTACTTCTTTTGAGATCATCCTATATGTCTCTTGTTTTCAGTGTCTCTCAATCTCTTTTTTTAGGTCTTTTACCTCCTTCTTAGTTTTCTCTAGTTCATCTTCTGTCTGAATAATTCTGTTTTCTGCTTCTGTTAATCTGCTTTCCCTTCCCTCAGCCTTTTTCTTCAGTTTAGTTATAGTATTAGCTTGTTCTGCTAATTGGCGTAAAGGCTGCAAGAGAAAAACAAAAAATCACATTCAGGGAAAAACCTGTAAAACTATTAGCAGACTTCTCCAAACTCTAAAAGTCTGTAGAGAACTGCAAGTTATCTATTGATCCCTCAATGAAAAAGAGTTTCAACTAAGGATAATATATCCTGCTAGACTTTTATTCAAATTAGATGGAGGGATCAAATCTTCTCAGACAGGCAGCAGTTAAAGGAGGGAACCATCACCAAACCTGCCCTGAAAGGGGTTGTAAAAGACCTCCTATAAATAAGAACATCACAATAATACTTGCCACATATCAGAGCAAATAAAAAATTGTTGAATAATGGCACTACAATACATTAAATCCATATCAGTAAATGTCAATGGCTTAAATTCACCTATTAAAGGCACAGAGTGAGAGGATGGATTAGGAAACACAACCCAACCATATGCTGCTTGCAAGAATCTCACCTGACCCAACAAGACAAACACAGACTTAAAGGGAAAGGATGGAAAACTATCATACAGGCTAATGGACCACAAAAAAGGGCAGGAACATCCATTCTCATCTCTGACATCATAGACTTTAAATTAAATAAAGTAAAAGATAGGCAAGGCCATTACATAATGATTAGAGGATCAATCAACTAAGAAGATTTAACAATTATTAATATCTGTGCACCCAGTGGGGGACCATCTAAATAGATCAAACACCTACTGAAAGAACTACAAAAATCCATCAATGTCAGACTTCTTCTACAAGATAATTCATGAATGATTGGCAGTGAATAAAAAAGGAATAAAAAGGGAGGTAGGCTGTAGTGCAGCAGGTTAAGTGCATGTGGCACGAAGCAAAAGACTGGTGTAAGGAACCCAGTTCGAGCTCCCAGCTCCCCACCTACAGGGGAGTCGCTTCACAAGTGGTGAAGCAGGTCTGCAGGTGTCTATCTTTCTCTCCCCCTCTCTGTCTTCCCCTCTTCTCTCCATTTCTCTCTGTCCTATCTAACAATGATGACATCAATAACAACAACAATAATAACTGCAACAACAATAAAAACAACAAGGGCAACAAAGGGGAAAATAAATAATTTTTTTTAAAAAAAGGTTTAAAAAAAGGAAGAAAAAAAATCAGTGAAAGGAAAGAGATTTTTTTTTTTTCAGATCAGCTTTAAGTAAAGAAAAACAGAAGCAGAGAAAAGAGAGAGAGGGGAAAGTCCCTCCCAAAATGTGTAGCACACCCAATCACCTATCAATGGAAGCAGTAGCAATGGCTACTTTTGCTCAAGTTGGAGAGAGGGGAAAAGAAACAAGCACAAGTAACAATGATGATAGGATAAAATTAAATAAAATTCCCGAACAGTCAGTTTGTAGATTGAACCAGTACAGACTGGCTCCACACAGCTTCGTCTCTTTCCTAAACCAAGCTAAAATAAGCAATTATAAGAGGTAACTATCATGAAAAGTCAAGCAGAAAAACACAGGTACCTTATTCCAGGCAAGACCGAGGCCCTTCTTCTTCTTCTTCTTCTTTTTTTTTTGTCTCTAGGGTTATTGCTGAGACTTGGTGCCCACACTACAAATCTATTTTTCCCCTTTTGTTGTCCATTGTTGTTATTATTGTTGTTATTGCTATTGTTGTTGGATTGGACAGAGAGCAATCAAGAGAGAACAGGAAGACAGAGAGGAAAGACACCTCAAGACAGGTTTCACTGCTTGTTAAGCGACTCTCCTGCAGGTGGCGAGCAGAGGCTCCAGATGGGACCCTTGCACCAGTCCTTGTGCTTTGTGCTATGTGCGCTTAACCTGCTGTGCTACCACCCAGCCCCCATAACATTTTTCTAATAATATTTTTTTTCCTGATCCAAACTCAGAGTTTTATAATAAAGTTAAAAGTACTAACTGGATCTTATAAACTTATAAAAAGAAAGAAAGGTAGGAAGGGTAGTATGGCACTTGCCTAACATAATTTTGGATGATGGGTATCTTTTTTGAGAAATGCTGGTATTTTAAGACTTGTTCTTTTAACCCCCAATTTAATGTAACACTTAAATTTCCTGATTATATTTAAGTGGTGTAACAATTTTCATGTGAAGAAATAAAGTTGGGGCTTGAGAAAGTGAGCTCCCCTCATAGGGTATGAACCTCACCATGTTTCAGCCCCAACCCTGCATGGGAGAGTCATGACACCAGAGGAAGTTCCATGCATGGAACAGTAGCATTGTGCTGCTCTTTCTACAACTTAAAAAAAAAAAAGCAATGGCAAAATCATCCCAGGAACAGTGGAATCATAGATGCATGAGTCCCTAGTGCCACAAGGAGAAAAATCATCACTATTATTGGTCTTTATTTTATTTATAAATAATTCTTTTGAAGGTTGAACTTACAATCTTTTATTTGATGTGCATTCCTAGGAAAAGTTGGCTGGGATGACTATAACCTTTTTCGTTAATAATACTTGCCTGACTGTTCTAATTATCCCAGGAGATCACATTTGCTGCTATTACTGTCCATGTTCAAAACTTAATGCTTGGTTCTTGATATAGATGATTTCACTGAATCTTCCTAGTAATTATGAAAGGGAGAGGAAAAATTGAGTATCAGAGAGGCTAAGTAACTGCAGTTTTTTAGATATATTAGGAAGACTCCCAGCTAGAAAACTGAAAAGGAGTATTGAGATGAGAGAGAATCCAAAATATTGATATCCTGTAAACCACTAGCATGAAGTCATGTTAGGAAAAAGTATTTCCTGAGAGAAAACAGATGCAGAGGATTTTTTAAAAAAACAAGTTACATTTCACTCAAAGAAATAAAATAACTATATGCTCAGGGATGACTCAGTAATTTTGAGCAGCTGGTCAAATGTCTGCTTTCATTATAACTACACTTTTTTTTTTCTCTTTCTTATCTTTCCTTTCTTCCTTGCTTCCTCCCTGCCTTCTTTCCTTCCTTCATTCTCTTTTTCCTAGCTTATCTAGTCTCTTTTTAAAGTGGAAGCATCTCTCAAATAGCAGTGATTTCTTTTTCTTTGGTCTTTCCTGGTTCTTCATTCTTGAATCCAACCAGTTTGGCTTCAAGTTCCTTGTGACTTCTGAGCTGTGATGGACATTGCCACCCCAGGGTCAATCAATGGTGTGTCATTTGTAGACCAAAGTCAATGTAAGATTTACACATAAGTACAAGAAGCTATACCATAATGCTGTTGAATGTTTGGAATAGGGAGTACTGTACTCCTGTAGATAAATCAAAAACCATTGTGTTGACATATCACTGCCTAAAATTTATTATCCAGAAATGCTTTGTGTCTTACAATCCAGACAACCATGGCTTTCAAATCTGGCAACTAGATTGACATTTCACTTATGATTCATAGAATAAATACTATATTTTTTAAACAGAGTCGATTAAGTTTGTAAAAATTAAATCCTAACTTAAAGGAAATGTCATAAATTTTAGGCAGACTGATATGTCAGCAAAATGGTTTCTTAATTTATAGGACTGAAATATCCACTATTCAAAACTTCAAATAATTCTTAAGGGCATTTCATTCCTATTGTGAATGCATCTCCTTAAACATATAATTTTCCTGTTCTCGATACTTAATTTACATAAGTTAAACTATGATATGAATGTCAATATAATTCTTTCCCCTTTTTCACTCAGCAACACGCTTTTAAAAAGTGTCTTCTGCTGTCTAATTCATGCTCTTTTCTGCTGACAGAGTTGTGTCAATTTCATCAGTGTACACACTACATTTTTTGATTCATATACATGTCCAGGTTAGCATTCTAGGGCTCTATGATAGAGGGAGATGGCACTTTGGTGCTGGGTAAGGTGTATTGCCACCTACTTCAGGTAGATACAAAAATCATACCACTGTACAACAGCAGCCATTATAAAACAATATTTCCTCAATAAAAATAAACTAATAAAATAATAAAATTGTAGTCTAATCACTTATTATTAGCTTTTCATATTCTAGAAATGTCTAACAATTTTCAGAGAATTTCAAAAGTGGTAGTAACTTTTTAGAATTAAACACTAAAAGATATTTAAAAAGCATGTGAGGGGTGGGGGTAAATAACATAATGCTTATGCAAAGAGATTCTCACATCTGTGCTTCAGTCCCCTCATATCACCATAATCCAGAGCTGAACAGTGCTCTGGTAAACAAAATAAATAAATAACATGTGAGAATATTTTCATTTTAATTATCTACAACATCATTTTAATGGTTATTACTTATATATATATGAATATTACAAGCAGTCCCTCTTGCTAGATATTTTATTGTTCCTGGAATATTATTCAATAACAAGAGTTATGAAAGTATTTCTATATTATTACTAATTTCAAATGGAAGGCATCTTTTTAAAATATATCTATTTATTTATTTTTATTAGTTATTTAATGGTGATTTACAAGATAATAAGGGTATAATTCTACACCACTCCACCACCAAAGTTCTGTGTCCCCGTGCTCTACTTGTGGTAACCACCATAGTTCTCCCAAGGTCATAGATTTGGTTTAACTATATATACTATAAATGAACATTGAAATAAACTGGTGAACACTCACTAGAATTTAAATATCCAGGAGTAGTCCAACCAGTTGAGTTCTAGTAGTTCAGTAAGGAAATGTTATTTTCAGATCATTTGCTATGATAGGGTTTTGAGAGCGGTAGTGTTTTCTTACTATTTCAGCACAAAGCAAAGCAAATAGAAATCGTTGAGACTTACCAAAATTATTTTGAGTGCAATTCTTTTCCATCTATTAGACTTTACTGAGAATCTGTCCAATCATAAGGAAAACCAGTTGTTCTTAGAATGGCATTTCTATTGTAGAAGGACTTCATGCTATGAGAACAAATGTGGTTGCTGACAAATGACAGGTGTTGACTAATAACTAAGGCAAGGGGATTTTACTTTAGCTGACAACTCAGAATATTTAAACTGCAGGTTCATGTGAGAGTTTACTCATAAACTGACAATATTCTTACCTTAATCATAGTTAGCTAAGGCATTTGGCATTTGAGAGACGTTAGCAGATATCTTCACTATTTTACAACTTAAAATGACCCCCTCCCATCATATTTATATCCTGAGACTATGAAGTTCTAGCTACCTTGCCTTACCCTCCCTTCCAAATGCTTTCATTAAATTTTACTTTAACTCCATGTTTGGTGCTTTTACAAAGTGTGGTCTGAATGGAATTTTTGTAATCACATAATTGAAGTGATGTGTTACTTGCTGTGTCTCCTACAAGGTTTCATGTCATAAATTCCTGCTAGAGTTCCATTCCAGGAAGTAGTACAGACTTCAGAGATGGATGTGTGTACTTTTGTTTGTCAGATAATTGAAAGAATGCAGTTCAGCATGTTCCCCTTTGTGTTTCAACGTGCAGGAAATGTAGAACTCAACTCAGCATTCATCTCAACTGCTGCTTGTTTCAAGTAAAAGATAATATGTACTTGCCTTTTGGTTCAAGCCTATGGTTAAAATTGTTTTTTGTTTTAATTGCTCCACCCTATGTTTACCTTGTAAGAGAGTCTGATCCTTTCCAAGAATATGGAGTACACATCTTAAATCAGAAAGTAACTCTAAAGAAGAGAGGGGTATCTAGAATGGGTGGTCTGAATCCATAACAGTTTTAAGAGAAAATGATGTGAGAATAAAAGTATTTCAGGAATAATGGTCCATTCAGAGGTGTTGCATTTAGCAAAAAAAACTGAAAACTTGTAGAACTGAGCCAGGGGCCTTGGGATTTGGCCACTTTACTAGACCTGTGGGTCAATAAAGACAGTAACTGAATTTCAGGAACTTGAGGAATTAGATATTAAAAAAAATAAGCTCAGAGAAATAGGTTGTCAATTTAATCTAAAACATGAGATGTACCATAAATGAAAGCCTTGAAACACTGTGGCTGAGCTTTTTGCAAACCATGACTTAGATTTAAAGCAGAGGAGAAACCTACCATTTGGTATTTCACTTGAATTTCTCATTATACTGTACTCAATATGCTGTGATCTGGGACCTATAAATACTTGTTCCCTTTTAATTTAATGTTCTTTTATAGTTTTATATTCTAGTAATAAAATATATATTTTGTTTGTTTGGAGGTTTTTATTGCCACATGGTTTGATATAATTAATTTTCCAGAAAAAAATAATTGGCTAGCTTTTCTAGGCTTTTTATGCATATATCCATTCTGTTACATAAATATAGACTTATTTTTTATTGATAGATTTAATAATGATCAAAATACTATAGGATGAGGAGTACAATTCCACACCATTCTGACCACCAGAGTTTTGCATCGCATCCCTTCCATTGGATGCTTTTCTGTTCTTTATCCCTCTGGGAATATGGACCCAGGATCATTATGGGGTGCAGAAGATAGAATGCCTGGCTTTTGTGATTGCTTCTCTGCTGGATATGGGTATTGGTAGGTAGATCCATACTCCCAGCCTCTTTCTATTTTTTTCTTAGTAGGGCAGGGCTCTGGAGAGGTGAGGCTCCAGGGTAGATTGGTGAGTTTCTCTGACCAGGGAAATCAGGTTGGTGTCATAATAGCATCTGCAACATGGTGGCTGAAAAGCTTTAAGATATAAAGCAGAACAAATTGTTTAAAAATCAGAAACCTAAAGGTAAGAATAGAGCAGATGAAATTTGGGGTCTTCATTTTTGAAAAAGCTAGGAAGTCTATTTTAGGTATATTCCAAGGGTCCCATGACTACTAATTTTTGCCTGAGCCCAACAACTAACATGCAGTTGGGTCAAAGGCACTGTCTGGGGAGAAACTGTCAGAGTTGGAAATAGGACTAGAAATCTGGATCAGGGCAGAGATTAGCTCCCAAATATGTTAAAAGTATATAAATACCGTTCACTATAAACCCCATTTATCTGATCTGGGGCTCATATTCAGCAAAGGAGCCTTTGCATCCCCGTAGGTCTGAGCACACATTCTGTGGTCATAACTAGGAACATTCTAGGCTGCATTCATTTTAGGACCTGCCTTCCTCGAGTGGCAGAGTATGTTGACCCAGCCTCTCTTCCCAGTGGGGCAATGCCTTACCATTATTGTTCCACATTGAGGGAAAGATCCTGTAGAGGCCCACAGGAGAGTCTAGGATGCTGTTTCTGATGGAGATGGCCAGCGATGGTGTAGAGAAGGATCTTGGATGAAGCTAGAAGGAATTATGTTAAGTGAGATAAGTCAGAAAGAGAAAGATGAGTATGGGATGATCCCACTCATAAACAGATATTGAGAAAGAAGAACAGAAAGGGAAAAACAAAGCAGAATTTGGCTGAGTTTTGAGTATTGCATCAGAGTAAAAAACTCTTGAAGGGGAGTGAAGGTAGATTTTCAGCTCCACTATATGTGGTTTGGGGTAAGGACACAGATCCTTTGGTTGTGGGAATAGTGTTAATTACACTCCTATTAACTTAAAAATATTTCCCCTGTTTATAGCCAGGAATTTAACAATGTTATATATATATGTATATATAATGTTAATATATATATATATGATTTCATAAACATATATATGATTTCAAGGGTATAATTTCACACTCACACATAATGTGAATAAGTCACTGCACCTTCCACAGAGTCCTGTGCCCTCACCACTCTCCCAACCACCATTGTTCTCATAAAGTCTGAGAGACAGTTTGGACACTTTTTTATTTTTTAATTTTTGCAAATTCATTTGCTTTAGCAATTCTATTCCACACAGTGAGTGAAGCCATGGGGTTTCTTTACTTATTTCACTTAGCATACTTACCTCCAGTTCCATTAATTTTGTTCTAAACTTTATTGTATCATGTGTTGATTGCAGAGTAACATTCCGTTGACTATACATCCCATGTTTTTATACAGTCATCTGCTGTTGGATATTTAACTTGCTTCCATATGCTTGCAATTGTAATAAAGCAACTATGAGCATAGGGGTGCATGTACCCATTTGAATTAGTATTTTCATGCCCCTTGAATCTATGTCAAGGAGTTATATTGCTGGATTTTAAGATTTTTCCATTTTTAAGGATTCGTTGTACTGTCTTACTGTTTTAAAAGTGTAAAAGGAAATGCTTTGGGGACCTTTTCATACCCTGTCCTGGGCTAAATATTAAGAAGATAAAGGGACTACAAAAACAAAAAGAAGATCTCAAAGGAGTAGGGGAGACTGAAACACAAAATATATGATATGAATTCTGTCCCATCCAGGGGAACAGTAATATAAATAGCAAGTTAAAATTGTTCTAGATAAGAAGCTGTTATACTTCAGACAAGGAGGTACATAAAAACATATTTTAGCCCTCAGGTAGAACTTGGAGGACAATAGTAGGTACATCACAAAAAGTTGCCATAATGAAAGTTCCATAAAAGCAGAATATACATTCATAAGATTTGCTGCAGTCCCTGCTGTGATGCCTCATTCAATAGCATTGCTGAGTTAATCAACAAATAAACTATGTGAATGACAAACTCCAGGTCAATCAACTGTGGCCCAAAGAACAAATGTTCCCTGAGGTAGCAGAGTGCATACATGTACCAATGCCAGGCATCATTATTTCTTCAGTGATCTGGTTGCATAACTTTAGGTGTATTTGTTTCCTGATCTTATTACTGTGTTGGACTAATGATGCAACACATTTCTGCTTTAACTTTTGTCACAGAACATCATTTGAAGAAGGGAATTTTGAAAAGCACTTTCTAAATATTTTAGCTAGTGGGTTTGGAGTCTCTTTCAGAGTGGCTTACAGTTGGGAAATTAACTCCAAACCCCTTATAACTTAGATGCAGGTATACCAGGAGCTAGTGATTTAGTACTAACAATTAACTGGTGTGCCTGTTTCAGGAGACCAGTATTCTAGACTCAGTACTGCTCCCCTCTTGGCTGAGGGACAGTTTCATTGACTGAATGCAAGTTACCTCAACTATCTAAGCTTCAGCATGCCCTTCAACCAAAAAAGGTTGCATTTGGGAATAGTTTTCCAGCTCCCAAATTCTATTATTCTGTTTGTTTTAGGAACCCTGTCTTCAGTATTTTAGATATTCACATTTGCAGAACCTAAACATCCCTTGGTGAATAGAGAGATGATTATTAGTCATTTTAAAAAATAATTGGACCAAATCAGATCCCTATTTGCTTTTGGTTTTTATTTTAGAACACAAGTTCTCAGAAAACTCAAATTATTTGGATGTAAGAATTAAACCTTACATTCAGAACCTGGTAGTTTTGTTGAGATGATTGCTTAGTTTACTGAGACAAGTGACATGCATAACAGAATTATCACATACTTGTTTATGAGATTGCTGTGTCTGCCAGCTGGCTAGAAAAACAAGAGGTGGAAACTGCATTTCATCACCTCTAAGAAAAAAATTACTTTCTTTTCATTGCTTTTAAAAAAAATTTCTGTGTTCTGGCTTGCAACTGCAAGATAGAGAAAATGTTAGGCATAGCCAGAAACATATCTGGGATTTTTTAAAAAACAAACTAAACATTCTTCTCCATTGTTAATGATTCCTAACAGACAGTGTTATATATATATTTTGGAAAGAATGAAGAAATATTCTTATGGTTATTTTGTATTTACTGACTTCTGATAACATTCTTCCTGAGTTGTTTTAGAGTGAAGAAGTAGATTTTTTAAAAAAGAACAATTTCTCAATAGCAACTTTGTTTTAGTTCTTTGTCTCTTGTATCCAGTAACCTCCAACTTCTCCCCTTTCCTCACTTTTCCAGCCTGCCTCTCTAAAGTGAATAAAATAATAAAATTGTCCATCTGTCAGAGAGATTAGAGAATCTAAGTCAGATGTGAGAGCAGGTAGTCAGGGTGTAATTGTGGCTGCCCTAACACGGGTCTTGATCTGTAGAGAGAAGAATCTGCACAAAGACAGGAACTGTAGAAATAGGTGGAAGTAGTTTGGAGAATCATGTAGCAGAAAATCTAATACAAGTGAAAGGAAGTCCAGAAAGACAACCGAGGAAATTGCTCAGCTTGTAGAGCATTAGACTTTCATACTTGAGTTTCTTGGTTTGACACCCAGTGTTACATGTACCAAAGTGATGCTCTGACTTGTGTGAAACACATTCATTCTCCATCTCCCTCCCTTCTTTCTCTCTCTTTCATGTAAATAAAATATATCCTTAAAAGAAAAATAAATCCAGGAAGATTTAAAAATGTAATTTATTGGTCATATTTCTCTCTCTCTTTCTTTCACCAGAGTAGTGCTCAGTTCTTGGTGCTGGTTTTGCTGGAGCTCAAACTTGAGCTCTTCTATGGAAGTCATGTGGATTACCACTTCACTATCTCAGCAGCCCTAAACTTTCTTTCACCTGGATTAGATTTCTGAGTAGTGCTATGTTGACCTTGTTAAGAGGATGGCAGATTGGAGGGATATCATGAGAAGTGATAGGAGAACATGCAGTTTGAGGTGTTCAAAGTATCTTCAAGTTGCAACTACAAGACAGTTGTCTATATAGGATTATCCCTTAATGATTTTCAAGACTATAAGCTTCATGTTGCTGTTTCTTTTTTCTTTTTCTTTTTTTCCCCCTTTTGTTGCCCTTGTTGTTTTATTGTTGTATTTATTATTGTTGTTGTTATTATTGATGTCATTGTTGCTGGATAGAACAGAGGAGGGGAAGACAGAGAGGAGGAGAGAAAGACTACTGTGGACTTGCTTCACCACTTGTGAAGGGAACCCCCCGCCCCCGCAGGTGGGGAGCAGGGGGCTGGAATCGGAATCCTTACACTGGCTCTTGTGCTTCATGCCATGTGCGCTTAACCTGCTGCGCTACCCCAGCCCCTTGTTGTTTCTATTCTTAAAGCCAGACAATTGAGCTAACAAGGTTAATTAACTTAGTGAAGTAACTTTACAAACCAGGTGAATTGGGTATGCAAAGACCTATGCATTTTTGTTCTTACTTTAAACAGCTGAACCAAGTCTTTAAACAAAAGACAGTGATAATCTTCAGAACAAAATATTTTCTTTGAAAAATCTATATTAGAGTGTCCGCTCACCATCAAAGGAAATTGTTTGAGAACTATGAAAGCATCTGGAAGAAGTTTCAGTGTTAATGTATATGACCTTTCACCTACCTCCCACCTATTTTCTTTCAAAAATCTACTCACTGCCCCAAAGTCAACACACATACAGCAAATGTGGACTTAGGATGGGGTCTAAGAGTTATGTAGACATCACTGCCCTGGGGTGTGTTGATTCTACTTCCTATCAAATAAACCACTTTCATTTGATCCTGAGGTTTCTGTGGTTCCTCTCTGGGTAGGGGGTTGAAAGAGTTTACAAGCTAAGTGACTGAACTCTTTCTTTACTCAAGCTGTTGGTTGCCAGATGGCTCCACTCTATTCATTCTCCTCACCAATGTTTTCCTTCCCAGTCTTTTTATTTCTCTTCCACTCAACATGGAATCTGCCCCAGAACTGATTTGGTTAAAAACTTTCTATATATCCACTCTGTTCCAGATGACCTAGTCAGGTAAGCCCGGTCTTGACCAAGAATAAACAATAAACAGATAGAGTCCTGTGCAGATTCCTCATTCCCACTCTGAGAAAAAAAAATTAAACTCTTTTTTAGGTACACAAGGATATGGTTATAGACACTAGCTTTGTCCCAGGTATAATAAGCACACATCTGCTAACATTACACGTGAAGAGGTGGCTATCGTAATTTTGAGTTTTTAATAAATTTTATTGAAATAACTTTGCATTGTATACATTTCATGAGTGTCTCATTATAACTTAACATCTGTAAAGTTATAGTAAATGCATATACATGCTTAACCCGCTGCACTACCGCCCGACTCCCAGTAAGTGCATATACATGCTAAGTGCAACACTAAAAGTCCACTTCTATCTGCCAGATTTCATTTGACTCCTTATTTTTCCAAAATGTTTTTCGTTTATTCTTAGTGCTTTGCTTAAATGTTGTGTACTTGTATAATCTCATTGTTTTTCACTCCAAGTCATATCATTCCATTACCTACACTTTAATGTGTCTAAATTGTAATGAGAATTTTTATAGTCTAATTTTTAAGTTCTTTTTAATCATTTTATTGGGGGTTGGTTAGTGGTTAATAGTACAGTAGTTGACACAGGTACAGTTTTTCATTTCCCCATGACAGGTGTTTGTAAAAGACTGTCATGTGCAACTACCAATATGAATCAAGACCCCAGTGCCCTCTCTGCCCCATTCATTTTCAGAGTTCTTTGCTTTGGAGCAACATTCCACAGTCACAAAACTAATGAAAGGCAATGTATCTTATAAAGTCAAATACAATGGTTTAATTCAAATATGCAGATCTTAAGTTTGATGATCTCATGGGGATTTAAAGACTATATAATAAATGTAGCTTGGCTTGAAAGTTATATCTCTGTCTCTGTCTCTCTCTCTCTCTGTGTTATTGTTGCCTTCATCCTTCAAATTCCTTCTCCATTCCTTTCATATCTAGTCCTATACTCCTGCTGACTCTGTAGTTGAGTTGCCACTATGATCTTCATCCTTTTGACTCCTTCTGGAAGAACTATTTTACATTAGTCAAGGAATGTTCCCTAAGATCAAAGTTCAATGCTTTCCTCATTTTATCATACAACATAAATGATAAAAGACTCTGTCCATTTCCTCTTCTTCCTCTTGACTATAGCACCTAGATTATAATTGACCAATGAACAAGCTTGAACTTGTAAATGAATCTGTAATCAGTTCCTTCCTAAGGGAGAGATATTGAGTTCTTAATCTGTATCTCCTTGGCAGAAGTTATCATTTTTATTTGTCTTTTTAATTGATTTAATGCATGGTTGTACCTCCCTGGACATATAATTAATTGTGTTTTAGTCATTTGCTTGTGTATAATTATAGTTTTAGTCACATATTATTTATCATTCTTTGTTATAAAAGTGTTTCTACTTGAACTTCATCTTCACAATTATTCTTCAGATCAGAATTCCCACTATATATGCAAATGTTAAAGACTGAATATTTTTAGATATAATTTCTTCATTTTTACCATGCCTGCATTATTATTATAAGCACCTTTCAAGTATTAACTCAATTCCTCATCATAATTCCATTACCATAATGTAACAGTAGTATTATAATTCATTAACAAATATATATATATATATATATATATATATAACTAGTTAACAGTTACAAAAAAATTTCCCCAAATATTTGCCTAAAATATTATTTAATATTGCTCATGAATGTAAAGGGTGGTTTTGTGATTTTAAGTAAATTTGTTCATCATGCATATGTGGCCACTGGTATATAGGATGTGGGTTGGGTAATGTAGCAAGACTTCAGGTGATCTGAATTGGCTAAACTTTCCATGTCCCCTCAGATTTCTAGGAAACTTTTTTTTTTCTGGAGACAGTGCAGGTTCAAGGGCTGGCTGGAAGTGTACAATGCATCTTGAATTTAGTTTTGGAAGGGACAAAGCGTCATGCCTATTACATAGTATTAAGCGAACAAGCCACAAGGAAGGGAGAGTCCTTGGTGTTGAGGAAATCAACTTCTGGATGAGAGTAGTTACATACAGTCAAGTTATAAAAGATGTGAATTCAGGAAAGAGGAGTGTTTGCACCATGTCTGAAATCAATCTGCTATGAACTTCTGGCCCCTCCCCCCCATTGAAACTTTCTTGAAGTTGGTCTTAACAGAGATGGTGTTTTTTTTTGTTTGTTTGTTTGTTTGTTTGTTTTCCCCTCCAGGGTTATTGCTGATCTCGGTGCCTGCACCATGAATCCACCGCTCCTGGAGACCATTTTTTTCCCACTGTTTGTTGCCCGTGTTGTTGTAGCCTCGCTGTGGCCACTATTATTGCCATTGTTGATGTTGTTCGTTGTTGGATAGGACAGAGAGAAATGAAGAGAGATGGGGAAGACAGAGATGGTGAAAGAAAGATAGACACCTGCAGACCTGTTTCACCGCCTGTGAGGCGACTCCCCTGCAGGTGAGGAGCCTGGGCTCGAACCGGGATAATTACGCCGCCACATGCGCTTAACCCACTGTGCCACTGCCCGACCCCCAACAGAGAAGATGTTTTAAAGTGGCTACAGCAAGACTTTTTATAGAATTCTTTCAGAGACAATATATGCTTGCTTCTGGCAGTTACCTGGAGCATAGCCATACTCAGAGCCACTTTCATTTTAGTTCTCTTAGGAGGTTTAGCAGAAGATATTGATAGTGTGAATTCAGCCTGCTGAACCACATAGAGAATTCAGTGCTTTTTGCTTACATAGTATGGACATAATTCCCTTCTTGCTTCTCTCTGAGTTCAGGTGGATGCCTGTAAGTTTTCTAGTATCCCTTCTGTGTGTCTAGATTTTTTTTTCATTTTCCTCACACTGGGATCAATAGAATGCTGATATATCTGTTTTACAAAAGGGCTTCCTTTCAACTTCCTGATTTGGGTAGTTTTGAAGTTGTACATAAAATAAAGATGTGTTTTGTAGTCAAAGGAATATTGGAAACATTTGGAACATCTTGGCTCTAAATATGAGGATTTTTGAGCATTGGTTAAGTTGCCAAAGGTCTATCAGACACAGCTATTCAGTAGTAGAAGAAAAGCTGAAATCAAAATGATCTTGTTGCAGAATTTCTACTGCTAAATACTATGTTATCAAATCCCATAAAGAACTGAACATTTTATTTTTAAAAACATGTTAGAACTTAGAAATATCCTTCTATTGCACATGTTATTACCAGTTGTCTTGATAGTAATTTCTGAGTGTGAATGGTGTCTACACAATAAATAGCTATTATAATTATATATAGTCAAAAATAGTATGTAATATGCCTCATCTTCAAACTGTGCATTTTACAAGTGACTTAAATTTGTGAAGTCAATGATAAATGCATTTCAAGTCTGAAATATTTCCATTAAGAAACTTTCTAAAAGTTTTAAAAATATTTCTACACTTTTTTTATTACAAGTATCTATGCCCATCTTTACATAATACTGAATCCCTCCAGAGATAAGATGCACAACTGTCTTCAGTCTAAGAATTTTCAATTTGTTAAATTTTTGCCCTAAAGACCACATGATTATTTGACTTACCCAAACTACTTAGTTAAAATAATTCACATATAATGGATAAATTTTAACAGAAAGATAGTAAATTAGACCCCCAAAAGCATGACTGTTGTGATCTAGCTATAAAATATACATGTAACTTAAATTTATTACTTCATTTAATTTTGCAAGAAATTACTTTTTGCCCCAAGTTGTTGCATTTTTCATCTAGTGCAGGCAGTCTGGGTCCCCCGCCCCCCTTGGCCAGTGATGGCAAAGGGTCAGAGCGGCCCCTGGGAGTCCTGGGGTACCTCCCCATGGCAGGAGTAAAGTGCTCAGAGAGACTAGCAGTCAGCTCTGGGAGATCCTCAATGGGACAACTCGTTTATTGTGGGAAAGGCAGGCAAATATACCCATTGCGGGGGGCGGGGGGGGGGGGATGGGAAGCTCATGTAATTATTAACCCAAACACAGAACAACACAGTGCATAGTCACATTTTGACATACAGACTATTTGATCACAAGTAAAAAGGTTACCATATAAGGTTTGATCACAAGCTTCACAATGTATATTTTTCTGGAGGTAGCTTGCAGGCACTTCAGGGCAGGGGGGATGAGGGGTGGGGGGTGGAAGGGAGACAGTTAAGCAATCAGGATGTTTGCTGATGGTTTTCAAGTTAGCCATTCACAGTAATTTATGGTCTTTGTTTAAAAAGGGTGGAAGGGTGGCATGTGTAGAGAGGTGCCCATGTCCGGGGGTCCAAGTCATAAATTCTAGAGGTCAGGAGGGACCTGCCATATCTCAACCCGCAGGGGTAGGGTTTGGGGTCTACCCACTCGGACTCTCATGGAAACAGTGGCCTAGACTTCCCAGGCAGTGGGCCCAGCCCCCAACAATCTAGGTTAAAAGTTTAGAAATATTAAATATATTTTTTAAATTCTGTATAAGTTAAGATGAGCTCTGAGATATTTGCCAGTAAAGAAGTACAAGTATTTTTAAAGTTGCAAACTGGAATATTAAATATTTAAAAGCCCCGCATAGATTTTTTTTCTCTAAGCCGCAAACCCTTTCTAAAGAAATGTATTAAAGGAATTCCCTCTAGCATCCCTAAGATCCTCACATTTCATGAATAAAGGTAATACCTTCTCCTCTATATGGTAAATAAATCTAAAATTTCGTCTTACTGAAATCCTTAAAGTAAACATATGATGCTTTTTCTCATCTAGCTACACAGAATACTCCAAACAGATTTTCACTACCTACAAATAACTGGGCTTTGGTGATTAGAAAATGCCATATGTTTTTCAGTCTGGCACTTAGGTAAGTAGGTTTTCAGTTTTCTAGTTAGAAATGTGCAGTGTCAGACTGTAACACTAATAAGTAAGGCAAATAGTTCAAAATCTTTTTCATTTCTTAAGTAGATTTCTGGGCATATTTAATTCAACAGACTTGGGAGTTGACATATGTTTTATCCATATTTCATTTTGGGTAAATAAAAGAGTGATGGTCTAATGAATAAACATTCTTCAGTTATTTTTTGACACTAAGATTCTTTCTGAAATGCTTTATTTTGTCAATTTTATCTTTACTTTTTAGTCTGTTAAATTTTTACTTAGTATTTTTTCTACTTTATATTATTTTTTCTTTCCTTTTTACAGTGCATTATACTGACCCCAAAGTTTTATTTTAAAATATGAAATATTTAGTCATTATCTTAGTAATCATTCAATGGCTACCATGTACTTGCTTAAAGTCAGCATTTCAGGTAACCAGTAGCCTTTCAAAATTCATTTTTTTAAGTCTAACTTCATGTATTTTCAGTACCTATTTTTGAGAATTTTTCTGTTCTACAACTTATTGGTGAATATAGTAATAATTCTGAAAATAAAAATAACATTTTACCAAGTAATGCTTTAAATAGCACAATTCAAAGAAAATAATGCAATGCTCTTATTCAAAGTTCTCAGAATTATTTTCAAAAACTACTTGACTCATAAAAATACATTGTGTATTTGTTATTGGTTTTGTATTGGTTTTGGTTTTGTATTTTTGGAACTATCCATGTGTAGAAATGTTCTGAAAGCTTTCTTTTTTTTTTTTTTTTCTGAACATGTTCAGAAATAGAATAGCATTATCTGTTTGGTAGCTACCAAAGGTGGACATCATTCGTTTCTTCTGTTCCTGTACATGCTTCCCCTTCCTCTATCTAAAGGTAGTATATTTATTCTCCCTGTATCTAGGTTAGCCTTATGATGCTCTCTTAATACGAATGTGGTATAAATGGTATTCTAGACCTTCTGAAGTCAGTTCTTCAGAGTTTCTTGTTTCTTCATTTTTAGAACCTAGTGGCCATGCTGTCAGGAAATTCAGTAGTTGCATAGAATCCATGTGGAAGATTGGGGTGATGTGGCGAGGCTGATAGGAAGGTTGGATTCCCCCGCGTACTCTAGCCACATCTCGCTCCACCACAAAGATGGCATGCCAAGGGGAGTCTGATAGATGAGGTTCCGGGGGTGGGGGGTCAACCATCCATGCTCAAACATGCATTAGTCCCACAATCAACCCTGATCTATAGGATTTTATCACTAGGTGCTAGCATGTGATTCCGTGTAAGAGAAAAGAATAGGATTATTTCAGATGATGGGAAGAAAGGAACTCTTGAGGGTTTAGAAAAGTCAAAGTCTGTGGTGCAGGGGATGAAGTATTGGACTCTCAAGCATGAGGTCTTAGTTTAAACCCCAGCAGCACATGCACCAGAGTGATGTTTGGTTCTTTCTCTCTCTCCTCCTATCTTTCTCATTAACAAAGAAATAGAAAATCTTAAAAAAAAAAAAAAAGAAAGAAAGAAAGAAAGAAAGAAAGAAAGAAAGAAAGAAAGAAAGAAAGAAAAGTCAAAGTTCCGTACGCCCCAATGCAAATTCAATGTCCTGAACTGTTCAGTTTCTCATGGGGATCTTGGGATCATCTTGTCTCTTTGTCCCTCTCTGTCTCCTCTCTCAATTTCTCTCTATCTTCATTTAAAAACATTAAAAGGAAAAAAATTACAGTCACCAGGAATGGTGAATTCCTCATGCAGGTGATAACTCTGGTAGCAATAAATAACACACACACACACACACACACACACACACACACACACACACACACACACTCCCCCAGTGGTTCAATGAGCACTTCTGATCCTCTCAATTGCTATTTGTGACTTCCTCCTTTCAGGACTAGAACCTCAAAGTTGATGGTCTCCAAAACAATCCTGTATTTCACTTCTACTTTTAATGACAGTTTCACCTAGCATTATAAGGATTGTTATGCTAAAATATTTAGTCTTTTATTCTGTTCTCAGTTGCTTCACAGAAAGCAACCTTATTTTTCTTTGCATGATATAATCTGTATCCTAGGCAACCCCTCCCGCCCCCTTCCTCACAACCTGTCACAGAAAAGATAGCCTCAGATTTCAAATCAGGAGGTCTTTTGTTGATGTTTGTCAGAATATTTTTAGATTCCAGATGTTACTAATGAAATCAGCCTACCTATATTAGTTGAACCCCACAAAGGAAAAAAATTCTTTGTTTTTGTTACTGAGCTGTTGGCAAGCTTTCTGAATTTATTGTCCATGATGTCCAGAAAGACTCAGTTCCTAAAGATTTAGGCCAGTTCCTAAAGATTTTTGCTGGATTGATAAATTTGTCCTTTGTTAAAAATTTATCACAAATTCTTAAGACTCTGAAGCATCTAAAAGAGAATTTTCAGGCCTAGCAATTGGGCATGATGGTAATTAAACCCTACACCACAAACCATGGGAGTAAAACCTTCAGTCTTGAAGGCATTCCCTGACTTTGACCTCTGTGGGTTTATCAAGGACCTGTGAGATTTCCCCTTCAGTCTGCTTGTGAAATGTCCCTACTGGGTACATTACATTACACTGATTTGTTAAGTGCTCTTTGCCCCAAAGTTATCAACTGCAGCAATAGACTTTGAGGCATTTTAAAGTGTTTTAAAGGTATTCACATCATCATGACTTAAGGGAAAGAAAAGAACAAAATATTCTTCAAAGGTATTAACAAGAGGGAACTATTTTTCTGTAATAAGACCAATAAGAAATCAAGATATTAAAATCATTGAATCGACTTAATTCATCATAAAGTAGTTCATGTATTATTAAGTTAAAAATTCTGAAAATGAGTTCTAGTCTGTGACTATAACACACTAATACCTGATTCAGTTTTAATTGCATGACAGGCCTTTTATCTGGAATCTTAACAGCACCAGTCAAACTATTTTTAAAAAAGTCATACCATCTGAAATACCCAATAGTGATCTTTAAAATTATACAGAATTTTAAATAATATATTTTATTCATTTATTTATGGACAGAGACAGAAAGAAATCAAGAGGGAATAGGGAGGTAGTAGTGGGGACAGAAAGAGAGACACTTGCAGCATTGCTTCACCCCCTCAAAAAGTTTTCCCCTGCAGATATGGACTAGGGACTTGAATCCAGGTCTTTGTGTGTTGTAACATGTGCACTCAACCAGATGCATCACTGCCTAGCCCGAAACTTATACTGAATGTTTTCAATAGGGTCGTTAGGAATACAGGTACTATGTAAACATATGTCTTGCAAATACACAGGAACTATGAAGTATTGGTTCTTTTCTTGGGGGAAAAAGGGGTATAAAATTATGTTCCACACATTTAAAAATAGAGGCAAAGCTATACATTAAAAAATGGCTAAAAAATGGCTGGTTAAAACACAGAGTAAGTCTGGTTTTTGGTTGATTTGATAAAATGGCCAGCTTTAAGAGTGGAGAGGGGCCTATTTGGAGAATTGGTATCCTTGGGGATAGAGAGGTCAATCCTATATTAAAAAGGACAGCACATTATTTTGAAAATGACACTCTACACATTTGTGATGAATGTTTTGAAAATTAATAGTAGTCTTCAGAAATAGCTTCTGTCAGTCCCTGTAGATTCTAATAGTGTGGATTGTACCATATTACATCCATTAGTAGGAGGATTCAAAGAAAGTAAGCAGGACAAAAAAGGTGATGGCAGATATTATACGTCTATGTAATGATAAGCCCATGGGAATAATTCATTTTGTTTAGGAAAGAAAAACAATAAGGGGTAGTATAGTAAAGAAACTTATATAAATACAGATGACTTTAGCTGCTAATAATCTTACATTTTTAAAAGCCCCATTTTTGTCACATTATTCAAGAAATTGATTTTCTCTAATATGCTTTCTCAAGTGCTTTAAAAGTATCTTTTGGATCTTCATATCAGAACTTAGGAATTAGAGATCTGTTCATATTTTTTCTTTTTGTTTTAGGAAATCTTAATTCAGTCTTAGATTTGTACATGTCTTAACTTTGTGTTAACAATTTATTAATTGAACTACTTTATTAAAAAAAATACAACAACTTTAAACAGTGAGTAGAAGTGCTTCCTAAAACCACATGTGAGCATGGATAGTCTCCCTAGTAGCAGAATATATATTGAAAATAGCAGAGTCATTTGGGAAAAGGATTCTTTGAGTATAAGACAGATACAGATTCAGTAGGGTCAGATAGAGAGATTTGGTCAGATGTCTTGAATGCTGTCTAAGCATTGGAATGTTGCCAGGTGTGTGTTTGGGATGTATTTTTCAGGTAGTAAATGTGCTGTCCTCTATGAGGTAAAGTTAGTCTTATCTTACAGTACAACACCCATTTCATAGGTGAGAATATTGAGGAAGGGAGGGATTAACTAACTTGCCCTCAGTCACAGAGTTAGTAAATATAGGCTAGTTATTTAAAGCCAGCCTACTTGAATCCAAATTTTAAACTCTCAAATCAGGGCTTCACAATGTAGTAAAAACAGATCAGAGACCTGGGTAAATAATTGCAAACAGAAGTACTTAAGCTGGTGGTGAAAACTTAAAAAAAAAATCAATGCTTCCAAAAATGGATTCACTAGGTGTTTTTATTTAAATACATGAGATGCTGTACAATTTTACCCTCTAAATTTATGTGGTCTTCTTTCTCTGTTTTATTTTATGTAAATTGGGGCATTGATTTGAAACCCAATCCAGCTAGCACTTAGTTAACCCCATTCTGACTTCTTGGATGCCTGGAAAAAACAATTGCTAAGGGTAACTTCTCTCTTTCCAGTTTTTCCCCAATTCTTTGTTTTCTCTTTTCACCTTCAATACCAGGAATTTGAAATTTCAGTTTTCAGTGTTTAGATATTGATTCTTTTTGCTTTCACGGTGAGAGTGATAAGTAGATAAATGAAATAGCAAGCATGTAGGTGTTGCATGAAGAATTCTTTTGAAGGATGTTATAGATTCTAGAATACTCCAGGGGGATATGTAAAAGGTCATCGGGGTATTTGATCGTAGGAAATTCCAAATAATTGCTAATATTATTGTTTGGCATATGACTGTATGTGTCATAGGTGGCATTAGAAAAATGCTACTATCTCCCCAACCCCTACCATTACTCAGAAGGGTTTGCACCTTTTTTTTGCTTCCAGGGTTATCGCTGGGGCTTCATGCCAGCAGTAAGAATCCACTGCTTTTCTGTTTTATTGGATAGGACAGAGAAAAAATGAGAAAAGAGGGGAAGCTAGAGAGGAAGAGAGAAAGGTAGACATCTGCAGACCTGTTTCACTGCTTGTGAAGCAACCCCCCTGCAGGTGGGGATCCGGGGGTTGAACCAGGATCTTTGCATAGGTCCTTGCATTGCGTATTATGTGCATTTAACCCAGTGCGCCTCTATCAGACCCCTTAGGTTTGAAACTTTTATTAATGTCTTCTTATAAATCTTTCAATATCCTAACAGAGATAAACAGTCTAAATATAGAACTTTTGCTATTTTATATATCAAACACCTTACAGAGATAGTAATCTACACAGGAGAAGTGAACTTTTTTTGTTGTTGTTGTTGTTGTTTGCCTCCAGGGTTATTGCTGGGGCTCAGTGCCTGCACCAAGAATCCACTGCTCCTGGAGGCCACATTTTCCCCCTTTGTTGCCCTTGTTGTTGTGAAAATTGAATTTTCTACTGTCATTAAGTCATATTAATATAATCAGAATAATGTGTATATAGTTGTTCAGGGTCATACATTTCACAAGACAGTCTAGTTTAAACTTGCAGCCAAATTCTAGGTTATGAAGTCTCATCATGATCTAAGACAAAAGCAAAAGTCCAAGTGATCCGAGGACATTTTGTTTGGGGTCATACATTTCATAAGGGAGTCTAGTAAAAATAAACCTGCAGTTTAGCTCTAGGTCCTGTGGTATTACTAGTATATAAGAAAATAGCAAAAATCCAAGTGCTCACTAAGATGCTTAGACAATTGATTGGTTACTTGCCATATTAGTTTTCCAGGGCTACCAGAACTACAGTCTAGTGGCTTAACTAACAAAATTTTTCTTTATTTTGTTATTGTTGTTGTTGCAGAATCTTCACTACACTGGGCTGAATTTTTCAGATTGAGGGAGAGACGATAGCATCTTTCCCAGGGGCAGTGGTGCTGGTGGTGGGTCCAGGGTGTGTGTGTGTGCTGGTTTGAACCTGGTTCACACTTATGGTGGTGAAACAAGTGCCCTCCATGTGAGCTATAAAGTTGGCCACACAAACATAAAGCTCTGGAAGTCCAAGACCCAGGTGTTGGTTTAATATGGTTTCTCCCGTCTTTTTTCTACAAGTTGCTTTCTCTGTGTCATTGTTGATCATTGTGTCAGTGCCTGCTCATCACTGGAGCCTCTTCTTTTCTTATGAAGGATCCGATCAGTTTAGATTAGAGCCCATATTATGAGAGCACTTTGCCATAATTAAAAGGATCAATGTCTAAATATAAGCACATTCAGGTGTGTTTTGGGGGTGTAACTATGCCATTTATTTGGTGAGGGAGGTGTCCTATAATTTAGTCCTAGTCTACCTCCTACTACTGTACATGCTACCTACTGTAAATGCGTAATGTCTCAGAAATTACATTTTCACACAGATCTAAACTGTTGGCAGGTGAATAGAATAGTTTATTTGTGATATTGATGTACTACATTATTGTTCAGGGGAAGATTTGTTGAAGAGACTCTACTTTCCCCATTTAATAGTCTGGACACCTTTGCCGAAGATTAGATGTCCATAAGTGTGGGGGAACACTTGTATTTTCACTAAAGTTTTCTGCATGTATGGGAATTTAATAATAGTTTACTGTTAGGCATTTTATGTGTGGTCTCTGAAACTTTCTAAGTAAAATTTTAAAAAGAATAAATTGTACAAAATATGTTCAGCTTTTAAAGATTAACATGAATCTAAAGGACTTAAAATATCTTATGACTAGGGATTTGATCGGTGTTTTAAAAAATAAGTAGTAATGCTCACCAAATTTGATTTTCCTTATGCCCAGTAGATATGTAAGGAGTAATACAAAATGCTATTTAGATGAGCTTAACTCAGCTCATGACTTAGTAAAGATAATCAAAAAGAGAAGGAATGATAAGTTATGTCTAATAATATGTCAGAAAACTGTTTAAAGTAATCAAGTTTTTGAAAAGTTATAGCAAGAAAAAGGCACAATATTATGCAAAGCAAGACTGGAATAGAGAAAGACAATTGAAGAAACAAATTACATAGGTTAATTAGAATATGGGCATTATTGATAAGTATTATTTACTATCAGAAAGTAGAAATTTATGTATTTGCATATTCATCCAGCAAAATGAAGCTTGTATCTGTGTATTCTATGCACTGGGTTTTTTTTTGCACTATATATTCTGTGGGCCAGAAAGAAATGCATGACTTTAAGTTTATAATTATGATACAGAAAGATAGGAGTGAAATTAAATGTAAACCAGTGTCATAGGAGGACAATGAAAATTCAATGTATATTGTGAGGGTCACCTTTATTCTGAAGGAACAGGGCAAGCTATATTCAATTATACAAGGTGTGTGTAAACTTATAAAGGCTAGCTATGGAGACATCTTCGTAGTGTTATCTGATAGCTCCTCTTGACATTTTATAATTTAATATTAATGATGATATGAACTTTCAGGCTAGCGAGATTACTGGGTAGAGCATACTCTTTGCCATGTACATAGTTCAGCTTTAAGCTCCAATACCACATGAAACATGCTGTGACACCAGAGGAAACTGTAGGACTATGCTATCTGTCTATCTGTATATTTGTCTATGTATGTATGCATCCATCCATTCCATCTATACATCCATCCATGCATCCATCCATTCCATGTATCCATCCATCCATCCATCCATCCATCCATCCATCCATCCATCTACCTCAGTGAAAATGTGGCCAGGAAACAGGAAAATAACACATTTGTGAGGTAACAACTTTGTTAAAGATATATGAACATTCAACATTGGAATATAAAATATTCAGAATTTGTTTTCTTAGAGCTTATATTAAAGATTAAACTTCCCAGTCTCTTTGAGTTCCTAGTGAGTTGGGAATTATTGAGACATCAGTTACTGTGTAAGCCCTAGAAAACAATAAACCTAAGAAGTCAAAAAAATACTTTTTTTCTCTTTTATTTTTTTTAATTTTTACTTACAAAAAGGAAATACTGACAAAACCATGGGATAAAAGGGGTACAACTCCACATAATTCCCACCACCAGAACTCCGTATCCCATCCCCTCCCCTGATAGCTTTCCTATTCTTTATCCCTCTAAGAGTATGGGCCCAGGGCCATTATGGGGTGCAGAAGGTGGAAGGTCTGGCTTCTGTAATTGCTTCCCCGATGAACATGGGCATTGGCAGGTTGATCCATAATCCCAGCCTATTTCTCTCTTTCCCTGGTGTGGCAGGGCTCTGGCGAAGCGGGGCTCCAAGACGCATTGGTGGGGTCTTTTTTTTTTTTTTTTTCTCCAGGATTATTGCTGTGGCTCAGTGCCTGCACTAGGAATCCACTGCTCCTGGAGGCTATTTTTTCCCTTTTGTTGCCCTTGTTGTTTATCGTTGTTGTTATTATTGCTGTTGTTATTACTGTTGTTGTTTTTGGATAGGACAGAGAGAAATTGAGAGAGAAGGAGAAGACAGAGAGGGGAAGAAAAAGAATGACACCTGCAGACCTGCTTCACTGCCTGTGAAACGACCCCCCCTGCAGGTGGGGAACCAGGGGCTCGAACTGGGATCCTTATGCCAGTCTGTGTCATGTGCACTTAACCTGCTGTGCTACTGCCTGCCCCCTGGGCTCATCTTTTAAAAGAAATTAAAGAAAAGGAATTATATTAACAGATAACACAAAAGAGAGATTAACCCTAGAGGATATTTGAAATACCAAGAACTGCCCCCCCCCCCCCCGTTTTTTAAAGCGGTAATATTAGTTTATGGGGCTATGTATGCTTTAAAATATTTGTTTTATTGAAATTTATGAAAGAGACAGAGAGAAACAGAGAAGGACATGGAAGCATCACTCTGGTACATTTGACTAAAGATTGACCTTGGGATCTCTTATTTTTAAGTGAAATTCTCTCTTTTTAAAAAATATTTATCTATTAGGTAGAGACAGAGAAATTGAGAAGGGAGGGAGGGAGATAGAGAGGGGAAGAGCCAGAGAGACACCTATAGTTTTATTTCACCACTCATGAAGCTTTCCCCTGCAGGTGGGGATCGGGGGCTTGAACCCAGGTCCTGTGTACTGTAATGTGTTTTCTTAACCAGATGTGCCACCACCTGAGCCCAAATACAATTCTCTAACTACTTCTCTATCTCTAAGGTCATGGGATTATATATATTTTAAGAGTTTAATTGCTGTGGAATCGGGCAGTAGCGCAGTGGGTTATGTGCACGTGACACAAAGTGCAAGGACTGGCATAAGGATCCCAGTTTGAGCCCCAGCTCCTTGCCTGCAGGGGAGTCGCTTAACAAGCAATGAAGCAGGTCTGCAGGTGTCCATCTTTCTCTCCTCCTCTCTGTCTTCCCCTCCTCTCTCCATTCCTCTCTGTCCTATCCAACAACAACGACAGACATAATAACTACAACAATAAAACAACCAAGGGCAACAAAAGAGAATAAATAAATAAATAAATAAATATTTTTAAAAGAGTATACTTACATAAGTATTCAAATGTATGTTGCCAAAGGGACACAGTGCTAAAGGGCAGGAGGGACCCAATGGACTATGTTGGAGGACTGGTGATGCTTTGATGCTAAGAATTGTTTGGGGGGAAATGTATATTAAGATGGGGAAGGGGCCCAAGAAGAATTAGCTTGGTAACTCTGAGGAGGAAAGCACTGAGAGAAATTGTTTAAGTCCCCTCTTGCTCAGTAGAACTAAGATATAATTTGTGGATTTCCAAACTCTTCCCCGAAGTGAACAATTCTCATAGTTTAAACCCCTAGGCAATGCCAGTTACTTTTAATAATGTCCACTAGAGACTTCAGACTGACAGATTCAGCACATCCCTTTCTATATTCCCTCCATGCAGTATTTGCAATAACACTGTATAACAGATCTCCCCAAAGCTTTGTGACATTAAACAGTTATCATTTATTGTTTCTCATCAGTCTAAAGTTAGAGTGAGCTTATATATTCTGCTGGACTCCGCCTACTTCTAGTTAGCTGTTAGGTTAACTGAGAAATCAATGGTTTGTCTAGAATGACCACATTTGGGATGAATCAGCTCTTTACCACTGAGTCTTCCATCACCCTACAGGGTTGCTCATGCTCAGTCTCATAGTAGTGGCAAGAATTGAAGACAGAAATTGGAAGGACGTAATTTATCTTGAGGCCCAAACTTCTATTTGGTACAGTCAATTCTGCCAAAAATCTATTGCAGAGTTTCAGTGATTGTGGAGATGACATCTACCATAGGAGGGAAGTTCTACAAAATCAAGAATCAAGACAACCTGGGATAAGGAAATATTTGCTTCCGTTTTCATAAGCATCAGTGAAGAATGAGGCTTTGCTAGTTACCCTTCAGCAGATTTCAGAGCATCAATAATCCCAAGAAGTGGAGTGGAGGTCTGATATCTTGTAAGAGTAGGAACAGGGCATCTTTTCTCTGGTGCTTAGGAGAGATAAATAGTCTGAGCTAATGCTGCCTGATTCTGAATAAAGATTAATAAGACTTTTATCTTAAACTTCAAAGCAGTTGCCAATATTAAAAATGGAAAGCAACTTGAAGGGCAATGGGAAGAACACAGATGAAATAAGTTTGGACACAATGGGTAAAATCATCGGGCAATGTAAAATTTAAAGATAAAGGCAAAATTTGTAGGCAGGGCAAGAGAATGATGGAGCATATTATAATTCACAAGCAAATTAACAATGTGATTGAAACATACATTCTGCATTGCATCTTGTGATTGAGAGTGTTGCTCTGATAGCATGGGTAGACTGAATATAGAGTACAACCAGGTTCAGCTGAGGGCTCATTCTTCTCCTCCTCTCATCATCCAGGTCCTTCAAAAACTTCAGCAGAAGGTGAAATGATTGATGGCTATAGAAAGTCATTATGCTATCTACACACATGCTAGATCCATTAATCATATTCATTATTTTTTGTTTATATTTTTACCAGAGCATCACTCAGCTCTGATATATGGTGATACCAGGGACTGGACCTGGGACATTTCCCATGCAAGTATTGTAAGCTCCTGCTGCACTGTCTCCCTAGCCTGTTTTGTTATTAATCAGGAAAAGCAGCATATGTTTCATCTTATGTTTTCATAGATTCAAAATACATATGCTGTATAGAAATTATCAAGCTTTGCCCTTTTTTTTTATAATGATCAGTGAACTAGACATTGATTTTTCTATTTTTGGATTAATAAAGGTAGGTGAATGTTACATTAGGAGAAAAGGCAAGGAATCCAGAATAATTTAGAGTACAAAACAGAAGATCATTAAACTATTCAAGCATGGAAAAACATACATAGAAAATGATACCCATTTGCAGCTCAGCAGAAGTCAGAACTTTAGGAAGTGGATAAAAACTGGAGTAAAAATGTATCTGACTAGATGAAAGAAGATCTTCCTAGTTATAAGAAGTCAAAAAACTTTTCTGAATGTATGCAGATGTCAATAGTGGGAATTCACATTCTTTCTAGGAATTTAAGATTTTGTTTGACTATCTTTGTTCTGTATTTTTTCATCTCACCCATAGTAAGAATCTAATATAAAATACTTGCCTTTTGTTTATGTTTCACTTTTTTAAAATGTGTATATACATATGCATATATATTTCATTTTTAAGGTTTTATCCTTTTTGCTGTGTGTGTTTACAATGAAGAAACGTGAATTCCTTGTGTTCAGGTGTCTTAGAAAAAAGACAGCAACAATAAACTTATTTAAGGGTCTTGCCCAAGATCACATCTTATAATTTTTAAATTAAAAATGTTCATTACTTTTGTTACTCAATAGATAATATGGTCTTACAACAAGGACAAATTATTGTTACTCACTGCTCTTTGTGGGATTGTATTGTACAATAATTTTAGGACTATATGGTGTCATATCAAACAAATTATGATGCCTAGGACCATAAATCTTTGATGCTAAGTCATGTCTGTGCCTTTTCATGAATCTAGACAGTTTTTTTTTTTTTTTACCAGAGCACCACTGAGCTCTGTTTTATGGTGGTGAGGATGATTACTCCTGGCATCTTAGAGTCTCAGGCATGAGTGTCTCTTTGCATAACCATTATGCTATCTACCCATGTGCTAGATCCTCTTTTTTGTCCCCACACCCCAATCTTCTATTTATCTCACTGTGACTAACAATATCTCTATGGCATTTACTTACAAACTAGTTAGCATAGGATAGGCAATATAGAATATGAAGAATTTGATATTACTGATCTGTGAACTACTTCTATAAAAACTATAAGGGTCCTGAATAGGAAAAGAAACTACCTTTTTCTATGCATGTCTTTAAAGGGGGCATTGATTTGAAAGTGTCTGAGAACCAGATATGTAGTTTCACTGTATATATAAGTACTTCCTCAAGAAACTAGTTCTTTTTTCCCAGAGATCTGGCATCTGTAGAATCACACTTCCTTTTATCGAGGTATGTATTTTGGATGGAGAGACAAAAGGGTGAAAGAAGTCTCTGTCTGGGAAGAGCCTGGTTAACTTTTCATAAAAGTAAGAAGCATGCTCAGATTATTATGTCTTGTCCATTTTAAAAAGACTTTAAGCTCTATTTTATTGGGCAGGTGAAATAGCACTAGATTGAGAGTAAGACAAAGTTAGAGGTGCATATAACTCTTCCCATGTACAGTCCAGGGCCTGTCTAATAGCTTTCCCTAAGTCAATTTCTTTGCTGTCTAAATGAGCAGTCACCTACCTATCCAAAATGTTGTTAGAATAAGTACATCACAATGCTTAGTAATAACCATCTACATAGTGCTTTTTACATTTTATTTTGATAGTGGTGCAGAGAGGATAGGGAGAGGAAGAGACACACCTGCAGCAGCAGTGCTCTGCCACCTGTGAATCTTCCTCCCCATAGGTGGATGTAGGTTGTTTGAGCTCAGCTTCTTGCTCATGGTAACATGTGCTCACCCAAATGTGCCATGGTCTGCCCCATCCA
This sequence comes from Erinaceus europaeus, assembly GCF_950295315.1. Lineage (NCBI taxonomy): Eukaryota > Metazoa > Chordata > Mammalia > Eulipotyphla > Erinaceidae > Erinaceus > Erinaceus europaeus. Next base: position 28,013,587 of record NC_080170.1, on the reverse strand, counting down.
CATACTTAGTCTTTGTATTTGCTAGGTACTCAAAGTAAAATGAGGAAGTGACAATGTTCAGGGAGCAGGACAGCGGAATACCTGGTTAAGCGCACGTTACCATGCACAAGGACCCAAGTTGGAACCTATACTCTCTGCCTACAGAGGGGATGCTTCATGAATGGTTAAGCAGGCATGCATATGTCTCTCTTTATCTCTCTCTCTTTCTTCCCCTCCCCTTCAACATCTCTATGTCCTATCCAGAAAAAATAGAAATAAAAAAGTGAAAATGGCCACTGGGAGTGGTAGATTCACAGTATCAGCACAGAGCCTCAGCAATAACTCTGGTGACAAAAAAAGGACAATATTCTTTCAGTTACTTGAGGATAGCTTCATTTTTATACATGCACATCAATATCAATGCTCTGTGTACCTTGAGCTTCCATTTTAGTGTGTTTTGAGCACTCTTGGTACCAACAGATTAATGATTAAAGCATATATTGAACTGCTTATTGAGCAAGCTACTATGGAGATGTCAATATACAAGCATTAGTCAGAGGAAAGACACAAATTATAAAGAGCTAAGTGGGTACATAAAGGTTTCTAGTGCAGTTGAATCCCAATGTAAAGAAAGAGAGGTTGCAATAATTCAGGGAGACATGATGGATACAAGGTGACTTTAGCTGAGGTTAGAAGGATGCAATAGAGGTAGCAGAATGTAAAAGGTTGAGCATTCCTAGGTAAGAATAAAATGAGTGGACGTATCATCATGTCTCAACCCATGATAAGAGTGCTCTCCTAAGCCAAGGGTATATTTAGAGTATCAGGCTGTGTGCTAGCACTTGTATCTTAGCTAAGTAGGAGAGATCCACATTATAAAGACCTGCCAAAACCATATTATATTAAACTAACTGAAAACCAGCAAGGTGGAAGTGTAAGTTCAAATCAGAGAAGTGATATATTACATTTTGTCTATTGGTCATGTGGAGAATAATAGCACAAGAAAACAAGAAAAGTTTATTTAACAGCTTTTGATGTGATATATGTTTAGTTGTGAGAATTAATCTGTGGTTGCCCTATGGAATAAAGAAAATCTTTAAAACAAGAAAGGTCCATGGTAGGAATGTGACCAGTAGACATTTAAGGTAAATGTTGACAGAATTGAGAGATGTGGAAGTGGTTGAGGGAGACAAGAGAATTTGACTGCATCTGAATTGCAAGCCAGGTTGGGAAGAGGGTCTGTGTTTTGGGAAGATCACCAGTTAGATTTTGAGAGTGCTGACACCCACAAAGAGATGAGTTACTTGTAGCTACTGGAAAAAATACAATTTTGAGTCAAGTTCTTAACTCTTTCTTGAGCTGAACTCCTATCCTACAGCTTCTGGTCTAAATCTAACCCTTGCAGTAATTTCATTCATAAATACAGACTGGCGTAAGGAAATGAAACAGTCTGAACCTTAACCCAATGGAGATTGATTTCATTCCCTAATTGCTTCTAGGCAACCATTTCATTAATGTATTGGATAATTACTGATAATCATGGTGTAGGAAGAGTCTATTTTGTGTCTCTCACTCAGATATATACCAAGGGATGATATTTTTCCAGAAACCTATGAGTTTTGCAGGATTAGTGCTTCCCAAATTTTTCATAAACATATTTAAAATGAGCACATCTTTCCAGTTTCTGGCTCACTGAGCCACTGAATGGAAAAATCCATGTTCTATCATTTTTTTCTCTTTCTCCTCTTATATTAACTGAATTGGATAAATTGAAAACAGGTGAATCATTGACATAGTAAAACACCAATCAAATGCATCCTTACACCATTCTAAGCCTTCATTATATGAAACTTTCTGGTCTGTCCCTAATTAATTCAGTTAATTGATATGTGCTATAATTTTGTACTACCTACGGAAACATCCAATAACTTTAAACAATTTATTTATAAAAAGGAAACACTGACAAAACCATAAGATAAGAGGGGTACAACTCCACACAATTCCTGCCTTACTAGGGAAAGAGAGAGTCAGGCTGGGAGTATGGATTGACTTGCCAATCATTTTTAGGTCTTCCTTTTAACACAACTAAATATAAATATAAAGTCATTTGGTTTTCATCTTCATATTTTATTATTAACTTTATCTGTTTTATAATATTTTTTATCTGGAGTGCCGCTCAGCTCTGACATGTGCTGCCTGGAATTGAACCTGCTCACATACCCTGTGACTATTGCACAGTTTCTCTGGCCCTCTAGTTTATTAAATCAAGTGCTCAGAAGTGTATGTCATTTTTGTATTATTATTGTTATCACTTTTTCAGAGCCTTACCATATGCATGCAAAATTTCAATCCTTGGGTCCTTTGTCACTCAGCAAATAAGGGAAGGAAGGGACAAAGGAGAGAGGGAGGGATAGGGATAGGGATAGGGATAGGGATAGGGATAGGGATAGGGATAGGCATAGGGATAGGGATAGGGATAGGGATAGGGATAGGGATAGGGATAGGGATAGGGATAGGGATAGGGATAGGGATAGGGATAGGGATAGGGATAGGGATAGGAAGGGAGAGAGAGAGAGAGAGAGAGAGAGAGAGAGAGAGAGGCACCAGAGCTACTTTTGGTGCTATAGAAGCTCCCTTATGGTGTTGGGTCTTGAATCTGGGTTGCCATCAGTGGTAATCTACAGACAGTTACTATATCACTTTTCAGACGTCTACCCTTCAATAAAGTTGTAAAGATGTTAGTCTTGCCTACAAGTCCTGTTTTGTAACCTTTAAATTTCTGTGTGAGGTGCTGGGCAGTGACACTCCCAATACACAAATCATGCAAGATGAGGCAGGTTCAAACACCAGGTCCCCATCTGCAGGAGGAAAGATTCATGATATGTATAGTAGTGCTGCAGGTGTTTCTCTTTTCCTTTCCCACTCCCCTCATCTCTCTCTGTCTCTATCAGAAAAGAAAGAAAAAGATAAAAACAACTTCTGGAAATGATGGAGTCATCATGCAGTCACCATATTCAAGTGATAATTTTGCTGGCAAAAAGAAAAAAAATCATACCTATTTGACAATTGATGGGTTTACAATACAACAATTTCAGAGCTTTTGCGGGGTTGATATTTGTAGTCTGCAAATTATGATGCTGAAAGAAATGTGGAAGAGCACTTCCAAAACCTTTAGTCAGAAGAATCCTTATAAGGGGGGTTCATATATATATATGTTTATTTTCCCTTTTTGTTGCCCTTGTTTTTGTTTTTCATTGTTGTCGTAGTTGTTGATGTCGTCATTGTTAGATAGGACAGAAAGAAATGGAGAGAGGAGGGGAAGACAGAGAGGGGAAGAGAAAGATAGACACATGTAGACCTGCTTCACCGCCTGTGAAGGGACGCCCCTGAAAGTGGGGAGCCAGGGGCTTGAACCGGGATCCTTAAGCTGCTCCTTGCGTCACGTGCACTTAACTGCTGTGCTACCTTCCGACTTCCAATAAAGCGGGTTCTTTGAGAGAGGTAGGGACTAGAATGAGGTTGCTATCTCTCCTTATAGGAAGGTTTTGAACTCTGCCAGCCCATGCATTGCCAAAGGGGCATCTGCCACTTCACTAAGCTCTAGAATTCCATTAGCAACACACCCACCCCACTTAACACTAAACACAAAATCTGTCTAAATAGATTATATCAAAACTGACACTTCATATCAGTTATGGTCTTAGCTATGGTGTGGGGGATGGTGTGGCAAGCCGGTTAGTCCCCAAGTTCATTTCATAGTGATGGAAAAAAAAACTATATTTTAGAAACATACAGAGTATGGCAGGTAACATTTCTCATTCTTTGTCACAAATGGTGAATCAGAAAAGGGGAGCTAATAGTAGGACATTTTCATTCTGTTTCCTGAAGTGGGAAACCCATAGTTTTCTAACTTAGTTCCCCACCCCCCAGGGTTATTGATGGGCTTGGTGCCTGCACCAAGAATCCACCGTTCCTGGAGGCCATTTCCCCCCCTTTTTGTTGCCCTTGTTGTTGTAGCGTCGTTGTGGTTATCATTATTGCCATTGTTGATGTTGTTCGTTGTTGGATAGGACAGAGAGAAATGGAGAGAGGAAGGGAAGACAGAGAGGCAGAGAGAAAGACAGACACCTGCAGACTCTGAAGTGATTCCCCTGCAGGTGGGGAGCCGGGGGCTCGAACAGGGATCATTATGCAGGTCCCTGCGCTTTGCGCCACATGCGTTTAACCCACTGCGCCACTGCCCGACCCCCTAACTTAGTGTTTTCTTAATGTTCATAACCTATCCAGTATATTATTTCTTCAAAACCATATGCAAAGACTGCTTCTATTTAAAAATGGTTAATGGCTTCTGGTGCCTCATATGCTGTATTTCTCATTCTGATTGATGACTGTGGAATAATTTTAGGGTAAATATGATATAAGGCTAAGAGATCAACATTTTCCCTTGGTAAATTGATTACTTTCTTCTGAATTTATAGTTCCTACCTGGACTGCAAATTAATATTTTTGATGCTTAGTTATTCTGATTATACTTTATATTTAAATTGAGGCAGCTTAAATGTAAAATGTTAGAAGTTTTATATATATAATCAGAAGTGAGGTCCTGTGAACAAGAGAGAGGTGTTTGCATCATTATCAAATAGGAAAAAGTTTTTTTTTTATAGCAGTGGTGTTTCTCTGTGTGTTTCTCTGTAACATTAACTATATGGTTGGTAGCTATTATATATCTATATTTATATCACCTTTCAACATCTCTCTAAATTCACATGTAGGAGAAAAGAACACATGTATCTATAATATGATATGCTTATATGCAGTGCACACATATAAATAATTATATATTAATATATGTGAAATTAATATATAATTAATAAGATTTAAAAGTTGCACTTCTTGGGAGTCAGGTGGTAGCACAGCAGATTAAGCTCATGTGGCGCAAAGCACAAGGACCAGCATAAGGATCCCGGTTCCAGCTCCAGGCTCCCCACCTGCAGGGGAGTCACTTCACAAGTGGTTAAGCAGATCTGTAGGTGCCTGTCTCTCTCCCCCTCTCTGTCTTCCCCTCCTTTCTCCATTTCTCTCTTTCCTATCCAACAACAATGACAACAACAATAACTACAAAAATAAAACAACAAGGGCAACAAAAGGGAATAAATAAATAAATAAAAATAAAAATATTTTTAAAAATATTTAAAAATGTTGAACCTCTCTCTCTCTCTTACCAGAGCACTGCTTATCTCTGGCTTATGGTGGTATGGGGGATTGAACTTGGGACTTTGGATAAAAAAGTTGTACTTCTGTATAAGATGTTCATGTATAAAGATTTTTGTTGTGTTTTTATTTTTTAATATGTACTGTTTACGTTGTAAAAAGTGAATTCCTTAAAGAGAAGGGAAATTAATTTTAGAGGTGATTCTTGAAGGGTTGGTGGTTGACAATTTTACAAATTATAAGAACATCCTGTTTATCCTAATTTGGAACTTTGGACCAAAGGTGACTTGTCAAATGACCTTCCCTAACCTCTGCAGATTCCAGATCAGTGAATGAAAAGCCCATGAATCATGTGGCTCACCTGGATCTGCTACTCTTGCAAGGATTTGTCCTTTCACCCACTGCATGGCTCTTGCCGTCTTAGGACTTATAGTTGCTTTAGTAACAGCTGACTGCAAAGTGACATCTTAATTCCTTCATTTCACGGCTACTTTTTATTATGCTTTTTCCCCCCAGATTTTTCTAAGATAAGCTAAAAATGCTCAAGAATTTCCCAGGATCTTTATTTCTCATATTTAATTGCAACACACACACACACACACACACACACACACACACACTGTTGTGATTGCACAATTGCATTGTTTTAGAAAAGAATATTGAGAGATAAGTGGGCAAGCCTTAAGTCTGTGGATATAGCACTGAACAAATGTTCATTTGAACTTATTGTCTTTCAGTGTAGATGACCATATTATGAGAGGTAAAACTCCACATTGATACTGTTGACTGTGCAAAGCTGTGTGTTCTCACTTGTGATAATAGGAAACATTCAGAAGCTGCCAAAGTGTCTGGAATCTGAATGCTACCTTGGGGGCAGCTTGAATATATTTGGGGGGTTGCTGAACTCTTCATTTACTATTGGTGAGTTTTTTTTGTGTGTGACAGGGAGTGTGAAGAAATGCCCTTTAAGTCTTGAGATAATTGATATCATCTTGGTAACTGTAATTGGCATATAAATGCATGTGCATATATTCAGATTGAACTTGACCCTCTAGCAACTTTATTAACACAGTAACTGTAGGATGAAAATTTTCACGTTCATATGACCTTGTTTGACACCCAAAATGTGTAAACTAGTAGATACTGTGTGACATTTTTTCTTAAATTGCTAAATGCTCTTTAAACAAGTTATGTAGTAATTCCTGCAAAACTTCAAAACTAGTTTATGTTAGTGTTCGCTTGAATACCATGATACCTAGTAAGTGATAATATCTACTGTTTTCTAAAACTATAAGAAGTATTTATCAGTTTTCAATATGACTATCATTTTGATATATTACTTAGTAGTTACCTTTTAGGTTATTGACTTTTCTCGGAACTGTAGAAGAAAGTATAGGAGAAACTACTTTAGCACAATAAGTAACAATAATTCAAAGTTTCCACTTGCTACTTAGAAATAATATCATGGCTGTTTGCTTTTGTTATTATTTATATGTTATTCAAAAAACTACAAAATATCTTCTTATGCAATTAAATAATTTGAATCCATATTATATGAATATTTTAAAAATATATATGTACAAATAGATATTTTTTAAACTATAAAGAAGGAGTGATAATTCATCTTTTTCAGATTCTCAACTTCTTTTTCTACTTTCCATGTTCTTCTTAGTGAAATTGCATTTTTTAAAAGAAGAGTTTTACTCAGTTGGTCCATATCAGTCACTGTAAATCTAAATATTGGGAGATTCTGATCTGTCATCAGCAATATCAAACTGGTGGAATTATGGACCTTCATTTCTGAATTTTGATTTCTTTCTGCCACTGACATTCAGTAGATGCAAGGCAGGAGAGAGAGAAGGGGGGGTGGAAGCACTTTCTTAACAGCCTAGAATTCCAAGTGCTTGCCTGGCTTCAGACCCAGTACTCTTGCTGAGAGCTCTACTCTCTGGGAGCCAAAGCCCATGATTGCTGTAAGATGCTGCACTTGACTCTTTATTGCATGCACTGAGAAGAACTTTTGTTTTTCTGATACCACAAATGATCAGAAGCTGTGAATAGAGGCAGCATCAGCAGCAACAGTAGCAGCAAGGCCCCCAGTGACAGTTGATCCATTTTCTTCTTCATTTCTGAAGTTCAAAGTCTCAGTAAATAATATTGGAAATTTTAAAGATGATACATGTTGTCTTATTCCAGTAATCTTAGTTTTCAGGGGGAATGTTCAGCATTATAATGATGAACATTAAGAAGAGAAACTCTAACCTAAGAAGAGAGAAGTACATATGGGACAGAAACTTTAGTAAAAATAAACATGAACAGATTTTAAGATTTTAAGATTTTAAAGTGTACAGAGTAAATAGTACATAGTATATATTATGATAAAAATGAAGGTTAAATAACTAAAGGAATTTTATGCACACATATGTCTACATACATTCTTTTTTATTTTTTTTTAATGTTTCATTTATTTATTTATTTATTTTCCCTCTTGTAGCTCTTGTTGTAGTTATGGTTGTCACTGATGTCATCGTCACTGGACAGGACAGATAGAAATGGAGAGAGGAGGGGAAGACAGAGGGGGAGAGAAAGATAGACACCTGCAGACCCATTTCACTGCCCCTGAGGTAACCCCCCTGCAGGTGGGGAGCCAGGGGGTCAAACCAGGATCCTTACTCCATTCCATGCACTTTGCTCCACAGGCGCTTAACCCACTGCGCCACCGCCTGGCCCCCTGTTTACATACATTCTGTGTAGATCTTTATTTTTTTAATTTTTATTATCTTTATTCATTGGATAAAGACACTAAGAAATTGAGGGGGGAAGGGGAGATAGAAAGGAAAAGAGACAGAGAGACACCTGCAGCACTACTTCACCACTCATGAAACTTTCTCCCTGAAGGTGGGGACAGGGGGCCTCAAACCTGGGTCCTTGTGCATTGTAACATGTGAACTCAACAAGGTGTACCACTACCCAGCATCCTGTGTAGATCTTTATCTTGAATCTAGGGATTATATTTACTCCTGTGTGAACTATAAACCATGTGTAACATGAAGTTGTGATGCACTATAGCTTTTAATTAATTAAATATTGATTACTACTTTACTGAATTAAGTATTGTAGTTTTTAAAAAATATTTACGTATTCCGTTTTGTTGCCATTGTTGTTTTATTGTTGTAGTTATCGATGTCGTTGTTGTTGTATAGGACAGAGAGAAATGGAGAGAGGAGGGGAAGATAGAGAGGGGAAGAGAAAGATAGACACCTGCAGACCTGCTTCCCTGCTTATGAAATGACTCCCCTGCAGATAGGAGCTGGGGGCTTGAACCGGGATCCTTATGGCGGTCATTGTGCTTGGCACCACCTGAAGTATTGTAGTTTTGTGTGATGTTCAAAGGTTATATTGAATGAAAGAATTTATAACTTTGTAGTTATTTTTTTGCATTTGGATTTCTGTGTTTTGAATGTTGAAGTGTTGAAATGAAGTATCTCATATAGCACAAGCTGTGCCAGATTTTATAGGTCATCTCAACTTTAGCTATAGTTAATCTTACTGTTGCTATGCAAAATGCTATAATAAGATTCCATCTGCTTTTATATTTGTGCAATTAAAAACACATTACTGCTATTATTTGTGTAAAGTGGAAATAAAATGAAATTCTACTGAAAATTATTGCTTTTGAAACATTCTTTTTATACTGTTTTGGAAACACCTGATTTATATTGTCTAGCATAGATAGAGATTGTGAAATTAAATATGCTATCTGTGTTTAATAGGAACCTATATCAGTAATATAAATTTTTAACTTACAAATGTTTCTGTTCGGTAGGTAAAGAGCATATCTATAATCTTCTGTGGGTTTAGAAAACTAATAGTAAGACAGAACTAGAGAATTTTACCAAAGGTGCTACTGTTTTTATTTCCAACTGGCTCTTTAATTTTACAGAAAACACTGAAGGAAGTATTATTCTACCAGTAGAAAGGTAATTTTGACACATACATGACATTTAGGATCACTTTAATTAACTTATTTTTTTTCATTTCTTTGTATGTCCATAAGACCTCAGTTCAGAAATTAGAAGACAATCACATACAGTAGTGACAATTTTAGAGCAAATTATATCTCAATCTTATTACCTCTCTTGACTGTAGTTCTACAACAACACACTGGTTGTTGACAGTGAGAAGAAGAGAAAGGTTATCTCTCTGGTAAAGTAGATTTTGAGAAACTGAGAACATAAGCCCACAAGAGAACTCCCCTGGTGTAGAAACTTCCTTTGTCAGGTGTGCAACCCAGGCTCCAGCCTGGCCCCCCACCACACTGGGAGAAGCTTCAGTGCACTCTAGTTTATTTCCCAACTTCTCATTCTCTGCCTCTCACTTGCTATACGAAAAAGTTAAATAAGGATGGTGAAACTCCACCAACTGACAAAAAAAAATGAATAAAGGAAGGAATAATAACAGAAGTTGAAAACGTAATGCATGCACTTGTAAAATGAGAATATGTCAGGTCAATGTAGCTCATTAAGAGAAAATCAACAGGATGATAAAGCACTGATGACTATGTGCCTTTTGCAGAAAAGATATGGTCAGTCAGAAAAAAAGTAAAGTTGGAAATAAGTTTATAAATTTGTAACAGGTTGTTATCCTAGAACTGTTTCTTTTGGGTGCTATTTTCTCTTGGACAGAAATCAATAAGTAATGTCAATTTCAGGATCTAGTCCTAAGCAATGGAGATAGTGAATGAAATAATAATTCCCCTTAGGCAAACCTGTTAGTACACCAGTCTCCAGGATCACATCCCAAGGACATGTGAGGTATTTTGTTCCTTCCACATGTTTTTGTATATTATCGTCCTAACACACCTACCAAGGAATTTTCATTTATTCTTTCTCTTCTCCTCTATTTTGTTTCTGATCCTGGGGACTGAGAAAAGGGCCGAAGGAAGTCGAGACAGTTTTTTTAAATTATTATTATTTGAGTGGTAGTGTAGCAAACTGGCATTTCGTTTTGAGCTCTAGGCAGCTGTTTCAAATAAACTGTTTCTCTCAAAGGTGCTTCTGTGATTTCCAGGTGTCCCCTGGGTAGAAAAGATGGCCCTTACTTTGATCTGAGTGCTGCTTTTCCATGTTGTTTTTTGTTGACCCTCTAGGTTCTAGTGTTTTGGGGGCTTTCTGCCATATTCATCCTGTTGGAGTACATATGGTTTCTTAGATGGTTTTATTTGGGTCTCTCTCTCTCTCTCTCTCTCTCTCTCAATTGTGTAGTATCTCTGTCTCTGTCTGTATCTCTCTCTCTCTTAACTAGAGTCAACAGGAAACTCCTGTGTGTTCTTTGTCCCTATGAATTCTGGGAGGGAAGGCCATCCCTAATATAGAAGTCATGCGCCATCAAAGAAGCTCCACAACCTATTTCTTTTGGAAGCCTGACTTCACTGTTGGGAGTGGTCTGTTTGTACCTCCTCCCTTTTGGCATGAGTTGGAATGAAAAGAGGTTTCCATTCCTCCTTTGGGGTATATGATTCTGCAGAATCTCCTTTGTAATATAAATCTTAATGTTCTGCCCCTGTCTGCCCCACACATTTTCATTTGGCTCCTTTCTTATTTTTAATTTGGGTACAAGTGAAACAGAACCTTAAACTAAATTTATATTTTACTTGCCAGTTTCCTTTGAGAAATATTTGTTAGGCTTTGATCTTGTCTTGGTATCTGATACCTATACAGGTCTCAGGTGAAACTCCTAGTTACATACTCTGTAGAGTTGGTTTTGAGATGCAAACAATCCCTGGGTGACCCAGTCTTGTGGGCATACTTCACTCAACTGAATGTTGTCCACAATGCCTCTACCAGCTTTGTTTTGAAAAACTATTTGTAGAAGACCAAAATCCAGGGTGCCTATTCAGGCCTAGGTTTGAAACAATATGGGAGATGGATGTAAAAAATGTAGTTGTAAAACAAACTCCAAGGCCAGGTAGTGGAACACCTGATAAAGTGCACATGTTACAATGCACAAGAACCCCTCTTCAAGCCCCGGTAACCTATCTGCAAGGGATGGTGGGCAGAGCTTCACAAGTGGTGAAGATGGTGAAGCAGTGCTGCAGATCTCTCTCTCTTTCTCTCTCTCTTCATTCTTTTCTATATCCCCTTTTCCTCTCAACTTCTCTCTGTCTCTATCAAATAAATAAATAGAATACTGGGAAATAAGTAAGTTCAAGAGACACATGGTGTTTGTGGAATATCTTTTTCCCATTTTCAAAAATATAAAGATTTGTGAAATTAGCATTTATTCCAGCCTTTTCTACCATTCTTCACATAGACCTTTGATGTCTTTTATAACTCCAGGCACTCTCAGCAGTTCAACTTGCTATCACAGAATACAGTATTCAGAGGGGAGGATTTAGTGTGCTCTGTTGTAATAGCCAGTATATTTCACATCTCCCTAGATAGTGATTTTCTTATTGTATCACTACTCCTTAGCAGCTTGCTGGGTGCGTAGTTTAACAATCAATGAGAAGATATAGAACAGATAGATGATTGAGACAAAGAGGGAGGTGTGCAGAGTGAGAATTTCCTCTGGGATTATGTTAGTAGAAATGTTTTTTTCCCTATAGGAAGGCATGGGATGAAGGAGCTAATAAGGAAATACAAAGCCACAAACATTGTCACATCCTTTTTCCTATTAACTTGATTTCTCATTCATCTCTCTGTGCCTCATGAATGTGTGTGGGAGGAAGTTTATAACATTATTTATAAAACTTCTAACAAATGTTGCATTGCATGAATATTGTGTGAATACCTTTATTTTTATGAACTCTCTAGCATAAATTGAGAGGCTTTTAAAGACTGTAATGTCACCTTTTCTGTGAGTCATGTACACATTTCTAATTCATTTATTCAATGAATACAATCACATCTATTTTTACTGCCTTGGCTTGAATGGTTTGATTATCTCTTTGGAGGGATTATTCTTGTTTGTAGTCTTCATTTCAACTTCTTTTTTTTTCTTTTTCTATTTTTTTAAATTTCTTTATTGGGAAAATGTTTTACATTCAACAGTAAATACAATAGTCTGTACATGCATAATATTTCCCAGTTTTCCATATAACAACTAAACCCCCACTAGGTCCTCTGTCATCCTTCTTGGATCTGTATTCTCCCCACCCACCCACTCCAGAGTCTTTTACTTTGGTGCAACATGCCAATTCCAGTTCAGATTCTACTTGTGTTGTCTTTTAGGATCTTGTGTTTCAACTTCTGCCTGAGAGTGAGATCATCCCATATTCATCCTTCTGTTTCTGACTTATTTCACTTAACATGAATTTTTCAAGATCAATTCAAGATCGGCTGAAAACGGAGAAGCCACAATTTTTTTTTATTTAAAAAAGGATTAATTAACAAAACCATAAGGTAGGTGGGGTACAACTCCACACAACTCCCACCACCCCATCTCCATAGCCAACCCCCTCCCCTGATAGCTTTCCCATTCTCTAGCCCTCTGGGAGCATGGACCCAGGGTCATTGAGGGTTGCAGAAGGTAGAAGGTCTGGCTTCTGTAATTGCTTCCCCGCTGAACATGGGCGTTGACTGGTCAGTCCATACTCCCAGTCTGCCTGTCTCTTTCCCTAGTAGGGTGTGTCTCTGGGGAAGCTGAGCTCCAGGACATATTGGTGGGGTCTTCAATCCAGGGAAGCCTAGCCAGCATCCTGGTGGCATCTGGAACCTGGTGATTGAAAAGAGAGTTAACATACGAAGCCAAACAAATTGTTGAGCAATCATGGACCCAAAGCTTGGAATAGTGGAGAGGAAGTCTTAGGGGGTTACTCACTGCAAACTCTAGTGTACTTCTGCTTTCAAGTATATATTTTGCAGTAGTTTATGGATATGTGTGCACATAAGCTCTCTCTCACAGAAACTGGTGTATATCTAGGTTATGGGACTTTGTTAGAAGTGAACCAGCTGAGATGAAATTAGAGTGTACTATAAAAGGAAAGGTCACACCTGAGTAATGAAGATGAAGGGTTGTCATTCCACTCGTGAAGTCTCTGGACACAGTCTGAGGTGAAACATGTTGAGGTGGCAATCGTTGGGTTGGTTAGGTTGTGACCGACAGATGCAATATTATTTGGTATGGATTGGGAGACGCATACGGGAAAGTGGGCCCTATCCAAGGGTACCAGGACTGGGGGAAGTAGGGGCTCTATAGTGGAGATGTGAGGTTCCTGCTGTCTTAGGGTTCAAAAAGACAATCGATAGTTAATGTTATCATCACATTATTTGGTAATTGGGTTAAATTTGAAAAGTCCTTTTGTTATGGTTTGCTGTACAGTATCCAGTATCTTGTATATAGCTGTGCTATTGGATGCTTCTAATCTACTTGGTCTAGGCTTTTGAGAGAGTCTGCATATCAATTACACAGCCTATATATTACAAACATTCAGTTTGTGTTTTGAAAAACTTTGAGACATACAATTGATATTCCCCCTCTCATATTAATCAACTTCTGATTTATATGACTACATTTTGCTAAAAGTGTACATAAACACCATTCCCACCACCAAAAGACTGTGACCCATCCCTCACACCCACTCCCACCCCCCACTGGCCCAGGAAGCTGTATGTCCACCCTCCCCCTCACCACAGGGTTTTTACTTTGGTGCCCTACTTACAGTTTGGTCAGGTCCTGCTTTTAGTTTCCCTTTCAGATCTTCTTCCTCAACTTCTGTTGATGAGTGGGATCATCCCATACTCATCTTTATCTTTCTGACTTAGTTGACTTAACATAATTCCTTCTAGCTCTGTCCAAGATGGGTCAGAGAAGGTGGGTTCATTGTTCTTGATAGCTGCATAGTATTCCATTGTGTATATATACCACAGCTTTCTCAGCCACTCATCTGTTGTTGGGCACCTGGGTTGCTTCCAGGTTTTAGCTATTATGAATTGTGCTGCTATGAACATAGGAGTACATACCTCTTTTTGGTTGGGTGTTATGGAGTCCTTGGGGTATAACCCCAGGAGAAGAATTACTGGATCATATGGAAGGTCCATGTCTAGCCTTCTGAGAGTTTTCCAGACTGCTCTACATAGAGGCTGTACCAATTTACATTCCCACTAGCAATGTAAAAGGGTTCCTCTGTCCCCACATCCTCTCCAGCATTTGTTGCTGCTTTCCTTTTTGATGTATGCCATTCTTATAGGAGTGAGGTGGTATCTTAGTGTTGTCTTAATTTGCATTTCTCTGACCATCAGTGACCTAGAGCAGTTTTTCATATGTTTGTTAACCTTTGGGATCTCCTTTGTAGTGAATGTTTTGTTCATATCCTCTGCCCATTTTTGGAGGGGGTCATTTGCTTTTTTGGTGCTAAGTTTGCTGAGCTCTTTATATATTTTGGTAATTAGTTTCTTGTCTGATGTATGGCATGTGAAGATCTTCTCCCATTCTGTGAGGGGTCTCTCTGTTTGTTTAAAAGTCTCTTTGGATGTGCAGAAGCTTTTCAATTTCATGTAGTCCCATTGGTTTGTTTCTGCTTTAGTCTTCCTTGCAATTGGGTTTGATTCATCAAAGATGTCTTTGAGGTGTAGGTGGGAAAGTGTTTTACCAATGTTTTCCTCTAAGTATTTGATTGTTTCTGGTATGACATCTAGGTCTTTGATCGATTTGGAGTTGATTTTTGTTTCTGGTGAGATAAAGTTGTTCAATTTCATTCTTCTGCATGTTACAACCCAGTTTTTCCAGCACCATTTATTGAAGAGAGCCTCCTTTTTCCATTTAATTCTTTGGGCCCCCTTATCAAAGAATAGATGCCCATAGGTGTTGGGATTTACTTCTGGGCTTTCAATTCTGTTCCACTGGTCTGTGTGCCTATTTTTGTTCCAGTACCATGCTGTTTTGATGATGATGACTTTATAATATAGTTTAAGGTCTGGGAGTGTGATGACTCCATTTCTGTTTCTTTTCCTCAAGATGGTTTTGGCAATTCTAGGTGTTTTCAGGTTCCAGATAAATGATTGTAGTGTTTGTTCTATTCTCTTAAAGAAGCTTGGTGGAACTTTGATAGGTATTGCATTAAATTTGTATATGGCTCTTTATTCTTCCAATCCATGAGCATGGGATATCTTTCCATTTCTTGGTATCAGTGTCTATTTCCTTGAGTAGCGACTCATAGTTTTCAGCATACAAGTCTTTCACTTCTTTGGTCAACTTTATTCCTATGTATTTGATTGATTTTGCTGAAACAGTAAATGGGAGTGATTTATGGATGTCTTCTTCAGATTTAGTGTTTGCATAAAGAAATGCCACTGATTTTTGTACATTGATTTTGTAGCCTGATACCTTGCTATATTGCCTAATATCTTCCAGTAATTTTCTACTGGATTCTTTAGGTCTTTCTATGTATACTATCATATCATCTGCAAATAGTGAGAGCTTGACTTCCACCCTTCCAATCTGTATTCCTTTGATTTCTTTCTCTTGCCTGATTGCTATGGCAAGAACTTCCAATACTATGTTGAAGAGTACCGGTGACAGTGGACAGCCCTGTCTAGTCCCCGATCTGAAGGGGAATGCTTTCAGCTTCTGTCCATTGAGTATGATGTTGGCTGTAGGTTTGCTATATATAGACTCCACTATCTTGAGGAATTTCACATTTATTCCCATTTTTTGTAGAGTTTTGAGCATGAATGGGTGTTGAATTTTGTCAAAGGCTTTCTCTGCATCTATTGAGATAATCATGTGGTTTTTGGCTTTGCTTTTATTGATGTGGGGAATGACATTGATTGACTTACGGATGTTGAACCAACCTTGCATTCCTGGGATGAATCCAACTTGGTCACGATGAACAATCTTTTTGATATGTTGCTGTATCTGGTTGGCCAAGATCTTTTTTAATATTTTGGCATCTATGTTCATCAGAGATATTGGTCTGTAGTTTTCCTTTTTTGTTCTGTCCCTATCAGCTTTTGGTATCAGGTGATGTTGGCTTCATAAAAGGTGGAAGGGAGTATTCCTGTTTCTTCAATCTTATGGAATAGCTTAAGAAGTATGGGTACTAACTGTTTCCTGAAAGTTTTGTAGAATTCATTTGTGAAGCCATCTGGTCCAGGACTTTTGTTGTTGGGGAGATTCTTAATAACGGTTTCAATTTCTTTGTCTGTGATTGGTGCATTTAGATTTTGTAGTTCTTCTTGGTTCAGTTTTGGAAGTGCATAGGTTTCTAGGAATTGTTCTATTTCTTCAGATTCTCTAGCTTGGTGGCGTATAGTTCTTTATAGAAGTTTCCCAGGATTCTCTGGATTTCTGTGGTGTCACTTGTGATATCTCTTCCATCGTTTACAATTCTATTAATTTGAGTCTTCTCTTTTTTTGTTTGGTGAGTCTGGCTAGGGGTTTGTCAATTTTGTTTAATCTTTCAAAGAACCAACATTTGGCTTCATTGATCTTTTATATGGTTCTTTTATTTTCGGTGTTGTTTATTTCTGCTCGAACTTTAGTGATTTCTGTCATTCTGGTTGCTTTAGGGTTTATTTGTTCCTCCTCCTCTAAGTCCTTGAGGTGTGCAGTAAGGTCTTTCATTTGAGCTTCTTCTTTGTGTTTAATATGTGATCGTATGGCTATAAGTTTCCCTCTCAGTACTGCTTTAGCTGTGTCCCAAATATTTTGATAGGTTGTGTCTTCATTTTAATTAGTTTCCAGAACATTTGAATTTCCTGCTTGAGTGAGTCTCTGACCCAGTGGTTCTTAAGGAGCATGTTGTTCAGTTTCCAAATTCTGTGTCTTTTAATAATTTTCTGTTAGTTGTTAAATGTTAGTTTTACTCCACTGTGGTCTGAGAAGATACTTGGGATGATTTCAATGCTCTTGAATTTATTGATGCTGTCTTTGTGGCTTAACATGTGGTCTATCCTTGAGTATGTGTTATGTGTATTTGAAAAGAGGTGTATTCCAGTTTTTTGGGGTGGAGGAGTCTGAAAATTTCCAAAAGGTCTAGTCTGTCGATCTCTTCATTCAATTCTCTTGTATCTTTGTTGGTTCTCTGCTTTGTTGATCTGTCTAAGTGTGAGAGTGGGGTACTGAAGTCTCCCACTATTATTGTATTACTATTGATGTATTTTTGAAATTCTTTCAGTAGGTGCTTAATGTATTTAGATGGTCCCTCATTGGGTGCATAAATGTTAATAATTGTTAAGTCTTTTTGGCTGATTGATCCTCTAATCATTATGTAATGTGCTTGCCTATCTTTTATTACTTTATTTAATTTAAAATCTATCGTGTCTGAGATGAGAATGGCTGTTCCTGCCCTTTTTTGTGGTCCGTTAGCCTGTATGATAGTTTTCCATCCTTTCACTTTAAGTCTGTGTTTATCTTGTTGTGACAGATGGGATTCTTGCAAGCAGCATATGGTTGGGTTATGTTTTCTGATCCATCCCCCCCCACCCTGTGCCTTTTGATGGGTGAGTTTAAGCCATTGACGTTTATTGATATTATGGATTTAATGTATTGTAGTGCCATTGTTCAAAAAAAATTTGTTTGCTCTGATATATTGCAAGTATTGTAGTGATGTTCTTGTTTATAAGAGGTCTTTCAGAACCTCTTTCAGGGCCGGCTTGGTGATGGTTGCCTCCTTTAACTGTTGTTTATCTAAGAAGGTTTTGATCCCTCCATCTAGTTTGAATGAAAGTCTAGCAGGATATATTATCCTCAGTTGAAACCCTTTTTCATTCACGGCTCGATAGATATCTTGCCATTCCCTTCTGGCTTTTAGAGTTTTAGTGGAGAAGTCTGCAGATAATCTTATGGGTTTTCCCTTGTATGTGACTTTTTGTTTCTCTCTTGCAGCCTTTAGGATCCTTTCTTTATCATTACTTCTCATTGTGACTATGATGTGTCTTGGTGTCTTCAGGTCTGGGTTGATTCTGTTTGGTACTCTCTGGGCCTCTTGAATCTTGATGTCCTTTCTGTTATTCAGGTCTGGGAAGTTTTCTTCTATTAATTCCTCTAGAATGTTTGCTTCACCTTCCTCTCTTTCCACCTCTGGCAGGCCAATTATACAAATGTTACTTCTTTTGAGATCATCCCATATGTCTCTGTTGTTGTTTTCCGTCTCTCTCAATCTCTTTTTAAGCTCTTTCACCTCTAACTCATCCTCTGTATGACTTATTCTGTTTTCTGCTTCTGTTAGACTGCTTTCCCTTGCTTCAGCTTCTATCTTCATTACAGCTATTTCAGCTTTCAGTTTTCTAATTGCCTCAAGATAATCAGTATTTTCCTTGGGGGTCTCAAATGTTGTTTCCCTAATACTGCCATTCCTTTCCTCCAATGTTGTTTTCATTTCTGTGATTAATAAGTTTATTATTGCTTGCATACTTTTCTTATCTATGGTTACTTCTGGCTGATTTGTAGTTTCTTCTGGGATATTGTCTTCATTCATTGGAGTAGCAGTTTTATTTGTTTTTGATCTACCCATTTTTTGATTTATGTCTTTCCTTTTTTTTATGCTCTGTTGTTCCTCAGTTGTTGTGTCTTGAGTACAAGTAACACTGTACTAAATACCTTTATGACAATTGCACTCACCAACCTCAGGAATTACAGTAGCAACTGAAGCAAGTATTGAAGCAGTTTAATCACTACCAGTTAGCCAAACAATTTCCCAGTCCATGACAAAATAGTAACCAAATCCCAGTGAAGAAGGAAAAAGAAAGAAAGGATAGCAAGAGTACATAGTTATGCAAATCTACTATCCACTGTATATTTTGTATATTCTAGGGGTAACAAGAGGGGAAAGGGAAATAGAGCAGAGATACACACATAGAGAGTTCACTCTGAGTCAGATTTCTTCCCCAAAATAATTCACAAATTCAGAAAGGCAAAGAAGAAGGAAGAAATGTATGACAAGATTAAAAAAAAGAGAGAGACAGAGAGACGAGAGAGAGAAAAGGGAAAAGATAAGAAAAAGAGCTGTAATTTAAGAGCAGTGAAAGGAAATTCCCAAATGTGTATCAGTGAATTCAAAAAAGCACACTGTGGTGTGGGGCTGGGGGCTGTGACTTTGGAAGCTGTAGGATTACGGAAGAAGGGATGACAAGAATGAGAAAAAGAAAAAAAAGAAAGAAAGAGAGAAAAAAGAAAAAGATAAGAAAAAGAACAGTCATAAAAGAGCAGTGAAAGGAAAAGTTTTTTTTAATTTATTTTTAATTATTTAATTAGCTATGCAGGGTGAGGTGGGGGAGTTGGCTACTTAGAAAGAAAAAAGGCCAGAGGTTTCAGAAGGGTATAGACTTAGAATTAATGATACTCCCTGGTGGGGCAGGAATTTGGTAAAGAAAAGGAGCTCCCCTCCCCTGCTAGGAGCTGGTCCCCAGGGACTGTTTATGGGGGTGGCGGGAAGGAGGTATGTTTGAAAATTAAAAGGAAGAAAAAAATTTTTTCCCCTTTTTTCCCTACTCTAATTCTTAACCCAAATTAAGTTATAGTCACCTCCTTGATGTCACCGCTAGGACCCCTTATTGGCTGGCTTGCTAAAGGCAGAAAATCCTACCGTTTCCAGGAGATGTGGTCAGAGCTCAGCCACTAGCAGCTTCTCAATCCGCCATTTTCCGGGAAACCCCCGAAGCTAGCATTTTATACAGCTGAGTAGTATTCATGTGTATATATACCACAACTTGCTCAGCCACTCATCTGTTGTTGGACACCTGGGTTGAATCCAGGTTTTGGCTATTACAAATTGTGCTGCCAAGAACTTATGTGTACACAGATCTTTTTGGATGGATGTGTTGGGTTCCCTATGATATATCCCCACGAGGAATTGCAGGATCATAGGGTAGGTCCATTTCTAGCCTTCTGAGAGTTCTCCAGACTGTTCTCCACAGAGGTTGGACCAATTTACATTCCCACCAGCAGTGTTGGAGGGTTCCTTTGACCCCACAACCTCTCCAGCATTTGCTGCTGTTACTTTTTCTGATGTCTGACATTCTCACAGGAGTGAAGTGGTATCTCTGTCGTGCTGCACCACGGAGAAGAGAGAGAGGAGATCCAGAGTGAAGAGGGAACACACATCTTTTTTTGCGCTGGCACCTCAGAGTTGGGTGAGAAAGAAGCAGGTTGGGCCACGTGGAGGTAGCAAAAATGGCAGCCTCACAGCATCTAAACACCGAAGTGAAGAGCTGGCAAGAGAACGAGGTGTGGAAGAAGAAGGGCTTTTATGGGAGTAGCTCTCGTGAGAATGGGAAGGGGGAGGAGTAACCAGAGCACTGCAACTATTGCAGAGAATAGACAATGCCCTGAGGGCACAACATGGCGGAACAGGCAATCTGAGAATATCCCAAATATCGAGGGAGCTAGCAATAGCCTGAGGGGACTACATGGCAGAAGTGACTGCATCTGCACAATTTCCCAGCATATCTCATTGTTGTCTTCATCTGCATTTCTCTGAGAATCAGAGACTTGGAGCATTTTTTCATGTGTTTCTCAGCCTTTTGAATCTCTTCTGTGATGAATATTCTGTCCATGTCCTCCCCCCATTTTTGGATGGGTTTATTTGTTTTTGAGTTTGGCAAGCTCTTTATATATTTTGGTTATTAAATTCTTATCTGAAGTATGGCATGTAAAGATCTTCTCCCATTCTGTGAGGGGTCTCTTGGTTTAGGTAGTGGTTTCTTTTGCTGTTAAGAAGCTTTTAAATTTGATGTAGTCCCATAGGTTTATACTTGCCTTAGTCTTCTTTGCAATTGGATTCGTTTCATTGAAGATGTCTTTAAAATGTATGCAGAAAAGAGTTCTGCCAATATTTTCCTCTAAGTATTTGATAGTTTGTGGTCTAACATGCATGTCCTTGATCCACATGGAATTTACTTTTGTGTTTGGTTAAATATATTATTTCAGTTTCATTCTTCTGCATGTTCCAACCCATTTTTTCCAACACCATTTGTTGAAGAGACTCTGCTTTCCCCATTTAATAGTCTGGGTACCTTTGTCAAAGATTAGATGTCCGTAGGTGTGGGAGCTTACCTCTGGGCTCTCAATTCTATTCCACTGGTCAGTGTGTCTATTCATGTTCCAGTACCAAGCAGTTTTGATGACAACAGCCTTATAATACAATTTGAGATATGGGAGTGTGATGCCTCCGGTTCTGTTCTTTCTTCTCAAGACTGTTTTGGCAATTCTAGGTCTTCTGGTTCCGGATAAACATTTGTAGCATTTTTCTATTCTCCATAAAATGTGGTTGGGATCTTGATGGGTATAAGCATTAAGTTTGTATGTGGCTCTGGGTAGTATAATCATTTTGATGATGTTAATTTTTCCAACCCATGAACATGGAATATCTTTTCACTTTTTTGTGTCTTTTTCTGTTTCCCTGAGTAGTGACTCATAATTTTCAGTATACAAGTCATTCACTTCTTGGGTTACATTTACTCCTAGATATTTTATTGTTTTTGTTAATATAGTAAAAGGAATTGATTTCTGGATTTCAACTTCTTCTAACTTACTTTTTGCATAGAGGAATGTCACTGACTTTTGAATGTTAGTTCTGTAGCCTGACACCTTACTGTATTGCCTAATGATATACAAAAGCTTCTTGCTGGATTCCTTAGGTATTTCTATGTATATTATCATGTCATCTGCAAATAAGGAGAGTTTGACTTCTCTTCCAGTCTGTATGGCTTAGTTCCTTGCTCCTGCCTGATTGCTATAGTAAGACTTCCAACACTATGTTGAATAGTAATGGTGATAGTGGGCAGCCCTGTCTAGTACTTGATCTGAGGGGAAATGCTTCCAGTTTTTCAACATTGAGTATGATGTTGGCTGTAGGTTTGCTATATATAGACTCCACTATCTTCAGGAATTTTCCATCTATTCCCATTTTTTGTAGTGTTTTGATCATAAAGGGATGTTGTATTTTGTCAAAGGCTTTTTGTCCATCTATTGATATGACCATGTGGTTTTTGTTCTTGCTTTTGTTGATGTGGTGGATCGTGTTGATTCATTTAGTATATTAAACCAACCTTGCATGCCTGGGAAAAACCCCACTTGGTCATGATGAACAATGTTTTTAATATACTGCTGTATCCGGTTGGCTGGAATTTTGTTCAATATCTTAGCATCTATATTCATCAGAGATATTGGTCTATACTTTTCTTTGTTGTTTGTGTCCCTGTCTGCTTTTGGTATTGGAGTGATGTTGGCTCCATAGAAGCTCGAAGGTAGTGTTTCAGTGTCTTCAATCTTCTGGAAGACTTTTACAAGTAGAGGTATTAACTCTTCCTTGAAGGTTTTGTAGAATTCATTTGTAAAACCATGTGGTCCAGGAATTTTATTTTTGGGA
This sequence comes from Erinaceus europaeus, assembly GCF_950295315.1. Taxonomy (NCBI): domain Eukaryota; kingdom Metazoa; phylum Chordata; class Mammalia; order Eulipotyphla; family Erinaceidae; genus Erinaceus; species Erinaceus europaeus. Next base: position 27,991,086 of record NC_080170.1, on the reverse strand, counting down.
AGATTTTTGATAACTGTTTCAATTTCATTAGCTGTGATGGGCCTGTTCATATTATCTACTTCCTCTTTACTTAGTTTTGGAAGTTGGTAGGTATCTAGGAAATCATCCATTTCTTCCGGGTTCTCTACCTTGATGGCATATTGTTGTTCATAGAAGCCTCTCATGATGTGTTGAATTTCTGCGGTGTCAGTTGTGATATCTACTCTTTCATTTACTATCCTATTTTATTTGGGTCTTCTCCCTTTTTTGTTTTGTGAGTCTGACTAAAGGTCTGTCAATTTTGTTCACTCTTTCAAAGAACCAACATTTACTTTTGTTGATCTTTTGTATGATTTTCTTATTTTCAGTGTTACTGATTTCTGCCCTAACTTCAGTGATTTCTGTCCTTCTGATTGCTTTAGCATTGCTTTGTTCTTCTTCTTCTAGGTCTTTAAAATGTGCAATCAGGCTGTTTCATTGTGTTTTTTCTTGTTTCCTAATGTGTGCTTGTATGGCTATGAACTTCCCTGTCAGTACTGTCTTATCTGTGTCCCAAATATTTTGATAGCTTGTGTCTTCACTTTCATTGAACTCATGAAACATTTTGATTTCTTCCTTTATTTCCTCTTTGACCCAGTAGTTGTTAAGGAGTGTACTGTTGAGCTTCCACATTTTGGGATTCTTATAATCTTTTGTTGATTTTAAGTGTTAGTTTAATTCCACTGTGGTCTGAGAAGATGCTTGGGATGATTTCAATGCTCTTGAGTTTGCTATCTTTTTGACCTAACAAATGGTCTATCCTTGAGAATGGCCCATGTGGACTTGAGTAGAATGTGTATTCCAGTTTCTTGGGGTGAATGACTCTGAAAATATCTAGTAGTTCTAGTTTATCTATCTCCTCATTTAGCTCCCTCATGTCTTTATTGATTTTCTGCCTGGATGAACTGTCAAATTGAGAGAGTGGGGTGTTGAAGTACCCTAGTATGACTGTGTTGCTGTTAATATACTGCTATCATTCTTTCAGTCGATGTTTGGTGTATTTAGATGTCTTTTCATTGGGTCCGTAGATGTTAATAATTGTTAAGTCTTCTTGACTGACTGATCCCCTGAGCATTAAGTAGTGTCCACCCCTATCTTTTAAAATTTTATTTATTTTAAAGTCTAGCATGTCAGATATGAGAATAGCTGTTCCTGCCCTTTTTTTGTGGGCCATTTGTTTGTCAGGTAGTTTTTCATCCTTTCACTTTGAGTCTGTGTTTGTCTTGGTGAGTTAGGTGGGGTTCCTGTAGACAGCATATTGTTGGGTTGTGTTTTCTGATCCATATTCCTACTCTGTGTCTTTTAATAGGTGAATTCAGGCCATTGACATTTATTGATATCAAAGATTGAAGATATTTTGATGCCATTATTGTAGATTTTTAGAGTGTTCTGATAGATGGCATATTTATGGTGGTCTGACTGTTTATAAGAGACCTTTCAGAACTTCTTTCAGGGAAGGCTTGGTGATAGTTGATTCCTTCAGCTGTTGCTTGTCTGAGAAGGTTTTGATGCCTCCATCTAGTCTGAATGACAGTCTAGCAGGATACAGTATTCTTGGTTGAAAGCCTTTCTCATTGAGTACTTGATAGTTATCTTGCCATTCTCTTTGGTTCATTCTCTTTTTTTAGTGTTTGTGTGGAGAAGTCTGCTGCTAATCTTATGTATTTTCCTCTGTAGGTGACTCTGTTTTTCCCTTGCAGCCTTCAGGATCCTTTCTTTATCCTTATTCCTTTCCATTCTATATATGATGTGTCTTGATGTCTTTAAGTCTGGGTTAATTCTGTTTGGGACCCTCTCAGCTTCTTGGACCTTTATGTCTTTGATGTTGTCTAGACTAGAGAAGTTTTCAGCTATTATGGCCTAAAGAATGCTTTCTTCCTCTCCCTCTCTTTCGTCCTCTGGTAAGCCAATAATGCATATATTGTTTCTTTTGAAGTCATCCCATAAGTCTCTGTTGTTGTTTACAGTATATCTTAATCTCTTTTTGAGATCTCTTACTTCTTTTTTAGTTGTCTTTAATTCTTCCTCGATCTTTCTAATTCTGTCTTCATCCTCATTTAGTCTATTCTCTCTCCCCTTTACTGTTCTGGAGCTCATCTGTTTTGTTACCCTGTTCTGATACTGTTTTAGCTTGTTCAGCTAATTTTGTTCTTATTTCAGCTTTCAGCTCTCTAATAATCTTGAGATAATTAGTGTTTTCCTCCAGAGTCTTATTTGTTGTTTCTGTATTTCTGATGACAATTCTTTCAAACTCTTTACTCACTCCTGTGATTATTTCCTTAACTAGTATTTGGAAGTTGACATTATTCTGTGCTTCACCCTTTGGGGAGCTTTTAGCTGGGCTCTTGTCCTGGTTTATTTCTCTAATATTTCTTCTTGTTGGTTTAACCATTTTATATATTATGTTATGAGTTCCCCCTCTCAATACTTTTCAAATTACTGATCACTCTTGCCTTGATTGACTTGTGCCTAAGTAAGGTAATTAAAGGATTCACAGTTGTGGAAGTTAACAGTTGTTTCAATAGTATTTTAATCACTGATTTGGAGCTCAGTGGCTTAAAAAGCCTCTTTTGTGCTTTTTCTTCCCTGTAGATTATGGGAGCCTGAGGTCTTTTAAACTATAAGTAGACTTCTTAGCTTAATCACTGACTCCTGACCAAGAGATAAAGCATGGTGTGGCAGAAGTAATCCAGTGGTTATGCAAAGAGACTTTCACAGCCCTACAGCTATGCCATCAAGGTATAGATCTTCTCCTGAATTTCCTGGTTAGTTCTCTGTCCCCTGTTGTCAGCCCAGGGCCTCCCTACCAATGCTCCAGATTCTGAGGGCAGTAGCAATGGAGACTCAGAGTTGCACTTGGTCTCAGGGGAGTCCTCTCCTCCCTTCAGCTGTCCCTGTGTTGGTGGAACAGACTGAAGGTGGTGTCTCAACTGATAAACTGCTGGACTGTTACTGGCCACTTAAGCTCTCTCTAGGCTCCTCTCTGTACACCAGCCACACGTGTTTGTACTCACCAGTGATTTGGTGGCTTCCTGAAGTCATTCCAGTTCTGTCTTGTTTCGGTACCAGATGGTCTCCTTTGCTATTCCTAGTTGATCAGGGAGAGGAGAGGAGAGAAATGGAGAGAAATAGATCTGCTGCTTGTAGTCCTGCCTCTGGAAGTCTCTCATTTCAATTTCACGATAGGTTTTAGTACCTCCTTTATTCCTATGTCTCTCTACTAAATGTAAAAGAAAACAGCAGTCCATATTTTAAAAGGTAGACATTATTAGTCCTTATGCCAATTTTCCTCTTTCAGAGATTAGAGTTTGCTGTGCTACAGCAGCCCATTGGATTGTCCTGGAAATGGATTTTCCAGGACAATGTGAAGTATTATAGCATGGCATTGTATATAGCAAAAGGAAAGATCACAATGTTACAAAGAGAGAACAACTACATTATTTAATAGGATTGGTATAATAAATGGTCCTTAAATAGTATACATTTGTTCCACTCCATGTTTTCTTTCTCAATTTACCATGGAATGTACTTTACTGATAAGATGCAGAGTTCTCATCCATTGTTTATCTAAAAACCATTTAAGAGGTCTAATATATTTGTTCTTATAGTAATTCATTGAAAATAAAACTTTCCATTTTGAGATTCATGGAAAGAAAATACATAACCCACTGGTATATGTTTTTATTACCCCTTGTCTCATATTAAGTATACAGGCTAAATGAAGATGAATTATTTAAATTTATATTTGAACACTTGAGTGCCTTTTCTTCTCTTAGAAAGAGAACACATTTAAAACTTCTGTAGGACTATGTTATAGAAAATTAAAAACAAAAAGTTTATATTAGTGATTTAATATTGATTTACAAAATTATAAAATAACAGGGGTATAATCCCATAGCTTTTCCATCACCAGAGTTCTGTGTTCTTCATCCCCTTTATTGGAAACTGCAGTAGTTCTCTCAAGGTCACATATATAGGTTGACTATTATTTCTGTAACTATAACTATCTATCTATATTTATATATATTTGTCTACTTTTTCTGTGCTCCTGATTTATCCTCCTAAGCCATACTTACTACTTTTGGGTATCCTTTTTCTTTTTTTCCTCTTCTATCTCTGAGTCCTGATAGAATTGGAGTTCAGAGTGCTAAAGTCATCTTCCCTCTGTCACTTACCCCTTTTGAAAGTATGGATCAAAATTCATTTGGGGGTGCAGAAAGTAGAAGTTCTGACTTCTGTAATTGCTGCTCCTGCTGGACATGGGCATTGGCAGTTTTATCCATATCTCCAGCCTGTTTCTATCTTTCTCTAGTTGGGTAGGGCTCTGGAGAGGTGAGGTTCCATGACACGCTGGTAAGGTCACCTCCCCGGGGAGATCAGAATCAAATCATAATAGCATATGCAACTTGGTGGCTGTAGCTTATTGGAGTTTTTGAAGAAATCCTAATTGTATTTTGTTAAGTCTTCAGATGAGTTTTCATCGTTTTTCCTAGTTTCCCAGGGGAATGATCCAATGATCCTGCATTCCTGACATGTTACAGAAAAATTTAAATACAAAAGTGATAAAATCACTCAAATCTCAGAACATGCCACTTCTTTGGCTTTAATGCTATACTAGAGAGAAATTAAATGGAGTTGAATTTGTTATAGAGCACTTACTTCTTTTTTACTCTAACACAAGGAGGGATTTACCAAGAAGTGTTTGAATGTAGTTTTGTAGTAGACTAAGATTAAAGTTTGGCTTCAAATAGAGGGTACTTTTCCTGCAGTGAATTTGAAAACTGCTGTCTGAAGAAGAGAGTTGAGGCATTTAACTCTGATCTTGGTGCATTAAAGCCCAAGTAGACTGGGCTAGAGAAGGGTTTGTGGTCCTAGTCTTGTCTCTTATTTTCTTCGGCTTATCACCTGTAAGAGATCAGACTATTTGCACTCAGTCAAGGTTCTATTTCATTGACATGCTCTTATAATGACTGGGTACAATAACTCTCAGAACCAGTGTGAGAAACACAGTAATCCTGGCCCATCCGTACCAATAGGGAACTCTTCTTGGATCCCATATATACATTTTAGAAAAAAATATATATTTTAACAAGTTTTGAAGATCTAGGCATTAATATAGACTGAGATGTTTTTGATTTAGGGAGGTCCCCTTGGAGTATGAATTATATTATAAACCATATTTACAGATACAGAACAGTTTAACTTATGACTCTTCATTTAGAGGATTCTTCATTGTAACTTCCTCCATTTCACAGTGCCTCTCCATTACCAACTTCTTTGACACATTCACTCTTTTTTTTAAATTTAATTTTATTTGTAAAAAGGAAACACTAACAAAAACCATAGGATAAGAGGGGCACAACTCCACACAATTCCCACCACCAGAACTCCGTGTCCTATCCCTTCCCTTGAGAGCTTCACTCTCTGTCATTTCACAAACATCTCATAAAAACTGCAGCAAAGGTGGGCGCGAGGAATAACATCATTGCAAGACTGGCCAGCTCCTCATGGGGCGCGAGCGCTTCCACACTACGATCATCATCTCTGGCATTATGCTATTCCACTGCAGAATACTGTGCCCCAGTATGGTTCCGTAGCCCCCATGTTCACTTGGTCGATTCCAAATTATATTCCTCCATGAGGATAATTTCTGGAACCATCCGTTCCACCTCGGTTCCATGGCTGCCAGTCCTTAGCAACATCGCCCCGCCAGATATTTGTCGGGATGCGGCATCATCTAAGTTCATTTCCCACGTCTACGCTCGACCGGACCTGCCAATATACGCGGATATCTTCGCCCACCCTGTCCAATGCTTGACGTCTCGTCATCTAATCTGGTCCCCTATGCCTATACTGAACTTCTCTGTTCCAGACTCTTGGAAACAGAGTTGGCAGTAAGCTGAGGTAAAGAACAAACACCTCCTCACAGAACCCTGCAAGCGTCAACCCGGCTTTGACCCAGCACATTATGATTAGGCCCTCCTCAATCGCTATCGAACAGGCCATGGCCGGTGCGCCGCTATGTTCCATCGCTGGGGAGCCAGAGACGACCCGAACTGCCCCTGTGGATACAGACAGACTATGACCCACATAATCAAAGACTGCCACCTCTCCAGATTCAAAGGAGGTCTTGAAACTTTACATCAGGCTCAACCTGACGCTGTTGACTGGCTACGGGAGAAGGGCAAATGCTAGAAGAAGAAGAATTGACACAGAGGCTCATAGGAAAATGCATTCTGAAGCTCTACATTCAGAATTATGCTTTTATGCATTTAAGACAGTGGTAGAAAATTTTAAATGATTAGATCTAAATATGAATACAAGCTAGAGTAAGAAAAATAGATATTTACTCTAGGGAGATTTGTAAGAAAAAAAAAAGAATTCTGAGTCTGGATTTTACATATACTAAGTGTCAGGGGCCAGGTGGTGGTACATCTGGTTAAGCACACACATTATATATGCTTAAATGTCTATAACTTATTTTTTCTAATTTATTGTTTATATTCATGTTTGTAATGTTCTGATACTTTTTATTATTAAGTAGCTGTCTAAGAGTAAGCCCTCAACTCAGAGCACTATAGTTATAGGAGATGAAAGTTTAACAGTATTTTGAATTACAACTCTTGCCCACTAAGGACTCATAAATATTAAATCATAATAGAAAGACAGTAGACTAATAAGAAATAGAACAGACTATATCTGAAATGGAGTCAGATCAACCTTAAAAATCCAAACTTCAAAATATATATTCTGCTATTAATAGAAATATTCACTCAGGTTTTTACTTTTCTCTGTTTACCCCCGAAGGTATAGTTTTATAATCTTAACATCTAAAGAATTATACATACATATATGTATACATATACAAGTGTGTGCACACGTGCACACATTTCTGATTCACTGGCATCTGAATTACATGTAACCTTTAACCCATATTAGGGAGTCAAACTTATTTTGAGCTGACATTTTGGAAATCAGACATAACTAGTACCGTTAATGATAATTTCCTTAATTTTCACTATTGATTTTGGTAGAAAGTTCTTCTGGAAATTTTAATTAAAAACAACATATATATTGAGCTTTATTCATGTACATCTAATTTTAACATATTAAGTTTTTGACTTTATTTACATATTTTAAATATATTATTCAGACAGAATCCTACATAATTGAGTTTTAAATCAAATAAGCTGCTATAAAAGATGGTTACATGTTTGGATGAAAATGAAAATGGGTTTTGCAACATGATAGATCTCAAAACAAAACAAAATAAAAAAAAACACTGTGGAGTTATAAATAGTAAGTTTGTTTCAAATAACATGTTAAATATTTTATTGCTTCAGAAAGGTACAAGAGTCAGATTTTTCTCACAAAGTCTTTGCTTTGTTTTCAGATGGCAATTTAATAAATAATTTCACATGACTTTTTGTAAAACAAATTCTTGTATTAAATGTTTTATAAAAAGATATTTCATCGTATACTTCACACAAAAAATAACTTCCCTTTTTCATTTACAGACTCGGTTTTAAGTTGTCTGCATTACCTCTTGACTGCATTACCTCTTGAAATGCTTCATGATCATATAATTGGGACAAAGTAGAAACTAAATGCACCTTAGCTTAATGGTTGCTGCTCACCAACTACATAATTTTTGTCAGGGAGGCTAAAAATGCAGAATGTCTATCAAGTATAAAAGGAACACACAGGACCAGCGGTGGGGAAGATGGAAATCACAGCTGGAGGGAATGATTACTTTGAGTGTCTTGCTATAGCAAACATCACATTTGGAAGCTCATGAACATTCCTTTAAAACGTTCAAAAGTCTCTGCAAAACAAACCATACATTAACTAAATTACTCATGAATTCACAGCCTACACAGTAAACCACCTATAATTTGGGGGAAAGTTCTCTCTATACAGCATCAAGAGAAAGGGATGTTAATCTTTAACTTCTAAATCGGCATCTGTGACAAATAAGCTTGAGGTAAATTATACAGTGTTCTTGTCTGACAGTCAATATTCAGTGCTATATAACGTAATGTTACTCAGGATTAGTTTATTTTTAAGTGCAATGTCTAATGATAATTAAAGAATGAGGCTATGCTTTGCTAAATAATGTATATAGTGTGTATTACTTTCTGGAATCGCTCATAAAAAATTAATAACCCCCAACTCAGTCTTTAAGAGTTCATTTGGGTTAGCAAGCTCTTCTTTCAGGAAGAGTCCTTTGACTTACTTAGAAGGGGTGCTGGTCCTTTCACATCCGCTCTAGTTCTCATTCCTCTCTACTGTTCCTATGGCACCATGAGCCATACTCAGTTTGTTTTTATCCTTATTTCCCCCCCGCCCCCAAGCACCAAAAGGGTACCTGTAGTGGCTGTAGGTGAGGACTGGAGGCAGACAAACCACATTTCCTTTATTTTCCGACTCCTAACAAGTTACCAATGAATATTTTATAAATGAATGAATGAATGAATCGTTTTTTTTTTCCCAAAATGCCACCATTAAATGAATGCAGCTATACACCCTGAAAAAGTGGTCTGAATTGTTGATTTTTTTTTCTGTTCATTTTCTAGCTCCATTTTAAGTAATATGGTAAAAACTCTCTCCTTAAAGTACTTTGTTGCTAAGCCTTCTATGCCTTATAAACAAACAATTCCTACAGTCTTGCATTTGTTCTATAATAAAATTTTGTAGAAAGAGCTGTGGGTAGCTGTGGAATAAGATTATGGCTCTTCTTGGTAGGCTATTAACCACTTTTTCTTTTTTTTTTTCTTTTTTTTTAACCAGAGTACTGCTCAGCTCTGGTTTATGGTAGTGTAGGGGATTGTACTTGGGCCTTCAGAGCCTCAGGCATGAGAGTCTCTTCCAATAACCATTATGCTGTCTATCCCCACCTTAACCATTGGTTTCTTGAGAAAGCATTTTTGTATTATAATTCTCTTTTTAAGAGGAGTACGTTAAATTACAAAAATAACTTGCAAACTCTTTTATTTACTGACAAAGTCTGGTGCAGAACTTAGGAGTGTCAAATTTAATCAGTCTTCTCTGTGTAACAGAATTTCTCAAAATCTTGAGAGAGTGATTGGAGGACAGGAGTTATTGGGAGCAAAGCTAGATACTGCACAATTCTATGGAACTATGAAAGCATGAGGAATTTTGAATGACAGTTTTCGGTTGTTGTTATTTTGTTTTACCTCCAGGGTTGTTGCTGAGACTTGGTTTCCTCACTGTGAGTCCACTGCTCCTAAAGACAATTTTCCCCATTTTTTTCTTGGATAAGACAGAGGTGAGAGGTGAGGGAGAGATAGAGAGGGAGAGAGAAAATAGACATGCTTCACTGCTTATAAAGTGACCCCTCCTCCAGGTGGGGAACTGGGGGCTTGAACAGTGATCCCTGCACAGGTCCTTGCACTTGAATGACAGCTTTTAAAGGAATGAACATCTTGGTGATATATTAGGTTGGTGACTTTGGTCAGATATGATCTTGGGAGCAAAGCAGTTAGTGTATTGTTCTTATGTCAGATGATTTTCCACTAAAATCAGTTGCAGAAGTCTTTGGAGTGTTGTGGTTTCCTGATATCAAGTTGGATAGTAAAACTCAGTTGTACTTTGTTAGGAAGTGAACCACCTAGAATGGAATTAGAGAATCCTATGAAAGGAAAGGTCTCACCTGAGTAATGAGGCTGAAGGGTTGACAGTCCATGTATCTCTGGATACAGTCTGAAGTGAAGCATGCTGAGGTGGTACTCATTGTGTTGATTAGGTTGGGATTGGTGGATGCAATATCAAATCGATGAGAATTACAGTCAATGATATTTATACACCTTTTCCATATTTGGGAATTACTCTCATCCCTGATCCAGCTTTCTGGTCCTTTTTCCAGTCATGACATCATCTCCTCAGACAATATCCACCTGCATATCAAATTTTAGGTTCAGGGGAAAAAAAAACAACTAGTATAGCCACAGGCCCTTTGGAATATAACTAAAATACGCCTAATAGCTATCTACAGATGGAGACCCCCGCCTCCAAACTCTTCATCTGCACTACTCCAGCCTTTAGGTTCATAATTAGCCAACAACTTGTTTGGCTTTATATGTTGACTCTCTTTTCAGCCACCAGGTTCCAGATGTTACCATGATGCCAACCAACTTCCCTGGACAGACAACCCAACCAATGTGTCCTGGAGCTCCAATTCCCCCAGAACCCCACCCCACTAGTGAAAGAGAAAGGCAGGCTGGGATTATGGATCAACCTGTCAATTCCCATGTTAGCAGGGAAGCAATTTTAGAAGCCGGATCTTCCACCTTCTGCATCCCAGAATGACATTGGGTCTATACTCCCAGAGGATTAAAGAATAGCAAAGCTATCAGGGGAGGGGATAGGATATGGAGTTCTGATGGTAGGAAATGTGTGGAGTTGTAGCCCTCTTATTCTATGGTTTTGTCAGTGTTTCCTTTTTATAAATAATTTTAAAAACTCAGTTGTTCAAGAAACTAGTTTGAGGGGATGATCAACAAAGCCGTGTTGGAGAGATGTATTATGAGACCTGTGAGGAATAATTGAAATATTAAGTTATTTCATAATAATTTAAAAGATTAAAAACCAAAGATCCTTGGGTTTACTCTTTCTTCAGAATACATACCATCTTTTTGGAAATCATTTGAGGTTAGCGTTTCCCAAAGACTGTTCTAAGGAGGTTATTTCTGTCGGATGTAAGCACATTGCATGAGCAGCATGATCAAATGTTTGGGAAGCTGAGTTAAACACAGAGCCTTCAGTTTGTTAATGTATACTGTAGGTCTCCAAGTCATGTTTGCCAGAATTCTTTCTTTCTTAACTATTTATATGTAAAAACCATTGAAAGAGATAAAGTGGCTCCCCAAATAAACAGAGCTTCATATCACATATTCAAAGCATTAAAATCTCAACTAGCAACAAGATCATTATCCCCTAGACACACACCCTATTACTAACAAAGACCTTTTTTCCAGAGTCATATTTTACTGAATAAACACTGAATAAATGGTCTTTTATAAGCTTCTGGCTTATCATTATAAATTCCACCTTTCCTTCTGCTTTGGAAAGTTCAGTCCTCTTCTCTTTGTTGATCAGGGGGTGGGGGTGGAGCAGAGGTTTATACAAAAAATTCTAATTTTGAAATGATATGAAACTGAACATTGGAGTCTCCAACTTTAGGATAAAAAACAACCACGCCACTGTGTTCTCTGTAATACAGGTCTCATGAATGGCAACTTTTTTTTTTTTTTTAAGGATAATGCAGTTGGGTTTTCCATACCATATAGAAATAAGGCCCACAGACCTTTGTGAAATGCCATTTGATTCCAGGAGTAATATTTCCAGATGATAAAAATCAAATCCTGGATATCTAAGTCATTTAATCTTTACTAAGGGGACTTACCAGTTGGAGGGGCCATAAGGGTGCTCCACAGTTTGCTTGCTTTTTTTTTCAAAGGAAATTTAATATGCTTCCTGCACAATGGAAAGAGAACCTAGAGCTCAAAGAATGAAGTCACTAACTGACAGACTTCAAATATCCTAAACTGAAATTTTCCCAAATGTGAACTTCTGATCTGAATAAGAAAAGTTTAGTCTGAGGAGGATTTGAGGAAAATCCATTTTTTATGTAGTGCTCTCCAATTTCTACCACTGTATAATACTATGCAATAAAAATGAGATTAATTACATATTGAACAGACTCATAAAGGAATGTGAAGCAAGCATAATCATGGTTTCTGATGAATGTCTCTGTGGTTTGGCAGTATTTGCCAATTCCCCTAGGTCTGAAAGGAAGTCTCCATTTGAATACTATTGTTACTCATAAAACTGCCTTCCTGGAGTCCGGCGGTAGTGCAATGGGTTAAGCGCAGGTGTGGCAAAACGCAAGGATCAGTGTAAGGATCCCGGTTCCAGCCCCCAGCTCCCCACCTGCAGGGGAGTCGCTTCACAAGCAGTGAAGCAGGTCTGCAGGTGTTTATCTTTCTCTCCCCTTCTCTGTCTTTACCTCCTCTCTCCATTTCTCTCTTCCTATCCAACAATGAGGATATCACTAAGAACAATAACAAATACAACAATAAAACAAGGGCAACAAAAGGGAATAAATAAATATAAAAATATAATTAAAAAAACAAAAAACAAAATCTGCCTTCCTTGTTTTTTGCCTTTTTTTTTTTTTTTTTTTTTTTTTACTTATGGGAAGTTAGAGAGGCCAGATGGTGGCACATCTGATTGAGTGCACATGTTACAATGTGCAAGGACCTGAGTTCGAGTTCCTGGTCCCCACCTGCAGGGGAAAAGCTTTGTAAGTGGTGAAGTAGTGCTGCAGGTATCTCTCTGCCTCTCTCCCTCTCTGTTTCCCCACTCCTCTTGATTTCTGACTGTCTCTATCCAATATATATCAATAAAGACAATAAAAATTTTTTAAAGGAAATTACATCCACTAACACAAAGAAGTTAAATTTCTTTTATTTGGTTGCTGTTAACATATGCTTTTCTTGCATCACAGGAGTGATTTTTTAATTTTCCTCTGACAAGACTAATCATATATTGTTCCAAGCAAACTCTACAATTCTTTGATAATTCACAATTGAAGGTGTATTTATTATGGGAAATAGAACAAGAATATGAGTGAGGGAGATGCATTTGGCTCACTTGAAAACTTTACATTTTTATGCACAGAAATTTTAAGCCTTAGAATGTTCTGAAAATGGTGTTTTTATTTATGAGATGATGTTACCTTTATTCTTCTGTGTTGCACCTTCCCAAATAAATGATCAGTCTGGCTAATGATTTAATGAAAATGAGAATGTGGAAAAGATATCTCCTTAAGTTAAAAAAGAGCCTATCAATTTCTTCTTTCCCTTTATTGATGGTTATTCTTAATCTTGGTACCGATGTCCTGTGTACCAGGAGCACTATTTGAATTATGTTCCAAGAATGATCTGTCAGCCAGAACATCTTATGGCATGCACAATAATTTTCCTAAGTATTTTAAGCCTGATAGTCCTAAGAAAAGACATCCTAACTGACCTATTATCTCTGAGGGTAAGGACTAGTTGCAAGTTTTGGGATTTACTAGTGATTGTGTAAGAGGACACCTCTCTAAAATGTACTGTTCTCTCTCAACTTCCCGTCTCAGGTTACTGGTATTTCTGTATTGCTACCAGTTCTTCAGAATTATTAAATGCCACTCATATGCACTGCCCTATTATTTTCTTCTCATCTGTTTGTTCATTCAAGTGTTTATGTTCTTTAGCACTGTATCTGGCTAAGAGAAAAATAAAATAAGAGTGTTTTTTTTATATAATAATTAAGACTTTGAACACAGTGAATCATGGCAACTAGCAATGCTTCACTTCAGGCATAGTGCATGTTCATCTTTGACTTTCATCAGTAGTGCCTGGATTTTGGCTTCCTATGCAGGATTAACTCTTTGTATTTATCTTAAACTGTTTATTATTAATTTTTTTACATTTTGTATTTTAATGCTATTGAAAATAATATTTTAAATTTATTTAGCTTTCATAATTCTGGACACATCATGATTCAGGTGGCTTTCAACTTAGTTTCACAAGGTTGAACTCTAGAACCATGACTTCCTGGTGATCCTGTGGGAATAAATCATTCCCAAGATCATTCATTGTTGACAGAATCTATTTCCTTGTGTTTGTACAACTCAGTCTTCTCTTTCCTTGCCGGTTGTTGCCAGGAGTTCCTCTCAGCACCTAACACGTGTCCAAATTCCTTGTCACTCTGTGCTCTACATTCTAAATAAGCCAAGACTTGTCATGTCTCTTCTCAGGTTTCCAAATTTCTCTGATTCCAACTGGAGAAAGTTCTCAGCTTTTAGGAGCACATATGATTAAATGAGGCCCAAGTAGATAATAGATCCTCTGTCTGCTTGGAGCTCAAAATCTAACAACATAGCAGAATTCCTTTGCTGTGTAAGATTTTTAAAAAATACATTAGTAAGTTGTAAGGATGGGGACATGGACACTCAGGGGGCTTCCTATTAACTTTCTCTACTATGAGTTAATATATCTGCTTGTACTGTTTTTTCCCTCCAGAATTGCCTCTATTTTTATTAGCTATTTACTTAGCAGAGCTGGAGCATCAGTCTCATGTGATTTTATCATTCTGACTTTTTATTCAGGTAGAGAAAGGGTGGGAGAGGAGCCATAGCACTGGAATCTCTAATTCTGTGACATTCCCCTATGGTACCAGGACTCATACCTGGGTCTTGTGCATAGCAGAGCATGTGTCCTACTCAGTTAATAACCTCTCTGGTTCCTGTAAGTATGTGTGTGTGTATGTATGTATGTATGTATGTATGTATGTATGTATGTATGTATGTATGTGTGTATGTATCTTTACTGCCACCAGGGTTATGACTGGGACTCAGTGCCACTCCTGGTGGCCATTTCCTCCCCCTCCCCATTTCTTCTCTTAGATAGCATATATAAAGATCTGAAAGACACATGTAGACCTATTTTGCCACTCCTGAATCTTTCCTCTGCAGGTGGGGACTGGGAGCTTAAAATCCAGGTTCTTTTATTTTATTTTTTTATTTTTTTAAAAAAGGAGACATTAGCAAAACCATTGGATAAGAGGGGTACAACTCCACACAATTCCCACCACCAGATCTCCATATCCCATCCCTGATAGCTTTCCTATTCTTTAACCCTCTGGGAGTATGGACCCAAGTTCTCTGTGGGATGCAGAAGGTGGAAGGTCTGACTTCTGTAAGTGCTTCCCCGCTGAACATGGGCTGGTCGATCCATACTCCCAGCCTGCCTTGTTGTTATTGTATAGGGCAGAGAGAAACAGAGAGAGGAGGGGAAGACAGAGAGGGAGAGAGAAATATAGACACCTGCAGACCTTCTTAACCGCCTGCGAAGCAACTCTCCTGCAGGTGAGGAGCGGGGGGCTCGAACCTGGATTCTTTCGCAGGTCCTTGCGCTTCGCACCATGTGCATTTAACCTGCTGCACTATTGACTCACCTCCACCACACATTTTAAAGCCTTGCTATAAAGTGTATTGCTTTAAGGACTAGTATATATTTATGATTAATTGTCCCAATTATTATTCTTCTTTGGTAATTTTATTTGGAATCTATGTTGTTTGTTTTCTTTCAATTATCTATTAGTGATTTAATATTGATTTACAAAATTATAAGGTAGCAGGGTTATAATTCTACATCTTTCCCACCACCAGAGTTCTGTGTCCCCATTCCCTCCACTGGAAACTGCAGTAGTTCTCCCAATATCACAGATATGGTTGACTGTTATTATATGTGTATATATTTGCCCATTATTTCCAGGGTCCTTTTTCTCTTTTCTTTGTTTGATATTTTTAGTCAACTCTTTCTTATACTTACTGTTTTGATGGTGGTTTATAATTTCTGTAATTTAACTCTCAATCTGTCTTTGTACCTGCTAGATAGTAATATACTTGACTCTTCCTTTTCATCTACTCCAATTTTTGTCTTTTAATTCTTTAGTCAATTTACATTTAATTTAACCACTGATATGAATACATATAAGTCTATACTCTTGATATTTGATTTCTCTTTGTTTAGTTTGTTTCTTTGATTTTCTTTTCTTAGTTGCTCCTTCATTCCATCAAGCATAATTCTGTAATTTAACTTATATACCTACTTTCATTTGTTAGATAGTCTACTTTTACTTGTTTTTTATTGATCACTCTAGAAAATAAACTCATAGTTTAATTGGAACTAGTGTATAACATTATGTATAATAAAGGGAGCTGTAGAAAAGTACACTTGCTTTTACTTCTTTATTCTTTTTTTTTTTTGAATATTTATATATTTTTATTTTCATTTGAAAATAAGTATGAGTAGTTTCTTAACAATGTCTCAAGTTCTTTTTTTTGTGTTCTTTTTTTTTTAATTTTTTATTTAAGAAAGGATTAGTGAACAAAAGCATAAGGTAGGAGGGGTACAACTCCACACAATTCCCAACACCCAATCCCCATAAGCCACCCCCTCCCCTGATAGCTTTCCCATTCTCTATCCCTCTGGGAGCATGGACCCAGGGTCGTTGAGGGATGCAGAAGGTAGAAGGTCTGGCTTTTGTAATTGCTTCCCCGCTGAACATGGGCGTTGACTGGTCGGTCCATACCCCCAGTATGCCTCTCTCTTTCCCTAGTAGGGTGTGACTCTGGGGAAGCTGAGCTCCAGGACACATTGGTGGGGTCTTCAATCCAGGGAAGCCTAGCCAGCATCCAGGTGGCATCTGGAACCTGGTGATTGAAAACAGAGTTAACATATGAAGCCAAACAATTTGTTGAGCAATCATGGATCCCAAGCTTGGAATAGTGGAGAGGAAGTGTTAGGGAGGTACTCACTGCAAACTCTAGTGTAGTCCTGCTTTCAGGTATATATTTTGCAGTAGTTTATGGATACATGTGAACATAAGCTCTCTCTCACAGAAACTGGTGTATATCTAGGTTATGGGACTTTGTTAGAAAGTGAACTACCTGAGATGAAATTAGAGTGTACTATTAAAGGAAAGGTCTCACCCGAGTAATGAAGCTGAAGGGTTGTCATTCCACACGTGAAGTCTCTGGATACATTCTGAGGTGAAGCATGTTGAGGTAGCAATCGTTGCCTTGGTTAGGTTGTGATCGGCAGATGCAATGTTATTTGGTTTGGATTGGGAGATGCATACGGGAAAGTGGGCCCTATCCAAGGGTTCCAGGACTGGGGGAAGTAGGGGCTCTATAGTGAAGATGTGAGGTTCCTGCTGTCTTAGGGTTCAAAAAGACACTCAATAGTTAATATTATCATCACATTATTTGTTAATTGGGTTAACTTTGAAAAGTCCCTTTGTTATGGTTTGCTGGACAGTACCCAGTATCTTGTATATAGCTGTGCTATTGGAAGCTTCTAATCTACTTGGTCTAGGCTTTTGAGAGAGTCCGCATATCAAATACATAGCCTATATATTAAAAAGATTCAGTTCGTCTTTTGAGAAACTTTGAGACATACAATTGATTTCCCCCTCTCATATTAATTAGCTACTGATTTATATGTCTACATTTTGCTAGGAGTGTACATAAACACCATTCCCACCACCAAAGGACTGTGACCCATCCCTCCCGCCCACTCCCACCCCCACTGGCCCAGGAAGCTACATGCCTACCCCTCACCACTGGGTTTTTACTTTGGTGCCCTACTTACAATTTGATCAGGTCCTGCTTTTAGTTTCCCTTTCAGATCTTCTTAGTCAGCTTCTGTTGATGAGTGGGATCATCCCATACTCATCTTTATCTTTCTGACTTAGTTCACTTAACATAATTCCTTCTAGCTCTGTCCAAGATGGGTCAGAGAAGGTGGGTTCATTGTTCTTGATAGCTGCATAGTATTCCATTGTATATATATACCACAGCTTTCTCAGCCACTCATCTGTTGTTGGGCACCTGGGTTGCTTCCAGGTTTTAGCTATTATGAATTGTGCTGCTATGAACATAGGAGTACACACCTCTTTTTGGTTGGGTGTTATGGAGTCCTTGGGGTATAACCCCAGGAGAGGAATTATTGGGTCATATGGAAGGTCCATGTCTAGCCTTCTGAGAGTTTTCCAGACTGCTCTCCACAGAGGCTGTACCAATTTACATTCCCACCAGCAATGTAAAAGGGTTCCTCTGTCCCCACATCCTCTCCAGCATTTGTTGCTGCTGTCCTTTTTGATGTATGCCATTCTTACAGGAGTGAGGTGGTATCTTAGTGTTGTCTTGATTTGCATTTCTCTGATAATCAGTGACCTAGAGCAGTTTTTCATATGTTTGTTAGCCTTTTGGATCTCCTCTGTGTTGAATGTTTTGGTCATTTCCTCTGCCCATTTTTGGATGGGGTCATTTGCTTTTTTGCGGCTAAGTTTGCTGAGCTCTTTATATATTTTGGTGATTAGTTTCTTGTCTGATGTCTGGCATGTGAAGATCTTCTCCCATTCTGTGAGGGGTCTCTCTGTTTGTTTAATAGTTTCTTTGGATGTGCAGAAGCTTTTCAATTTGATGTAGTCCCATTGGTTTGTTTCTGCTTTGGTCTTCCTTGCAATTGGGTTTGATTCATCAAAGATGTCCTTGAGGTGTATGTGGGAAAGTGTTTTACCAATGTTTTCCTCTAAGTATTTGATTGTTTCTGGTCTGACATCTAGGTCTTTGATCCATTTGGAGTTGATTTTTGTTTCTGGTGAGAAAAAGTGGTTCAATTTCATTCTTCTGCATGTTTCAACCCAGTTTTTCCAGCACCATTTATTGAAGAGAGCCTCCTTTTTCCATTTAATCCTTTGGGCCCCCTTATCAAAGATTAGATGCCCATAGGTGTTGGGATTTACTTCTGGGCTTTCAATTCTGTTCCACTGGTCTGTATGCCTATTTTTGTTCCAGTACCATGCTGTTTTGATGATGATGGCTTTATAATATAGTTTAAGGTCTGGGAGTGTGATGCCTCCATTTCTGTTTCTTTTCCTTAAGATGGTTTTGGCAATTCTAGGTGTTTTCAGGTTCCAGATAAATGATTGTAGCGTTTGTTCTATTCTCTTAAAGAAGCCTGGTGGAACTTTGATGGGTATTGCATTAAATTTGTATATGGCTCTGGGGAGAATATTCATTTTGATGATATTTATTCTTCCAATCCATGAGCATGGGATATCTTTCCATTTCTTGGTATCAGTTTCTATCTCCTTGAGTAGCGACTCATAGTTTTCAGTATACAAGTCTTTCACTTCTTTGGTCAACTTTATTCCTAGGTATTTGATTGATTTTGCTGAAACAGTAAATGGGAGTGATTTCTGGATGTCTTCTTCTTCAGATTTAGTGTTTGCATAAAGAAATGCCACTGATTTTTGTACATTGATTTTGTAGCCTGATACCTTGCTATATTGCCTAACAACTTCCAGTAATTTTCTACTGGATTCTTTAGGTCTTTCTATGTATACTATCATATCATCTGCAAATAGTGAGAGCTTGACTTCTTCCCTTCCAATCTGTATCCCTTTGATTTCTTTCTCTTGCCTGATTGCTATGGCAAGAACTTCCAATACTATGTTGAAGAGTAACGGTGACAGTGGACAGCCCTGTCTAGTCCCCGATCGGAGGGGGAATGCTTTCAGCTTCTCTCCATTGAGTATGATGTTGGCTGTAGGTTTGCTATATGTAGACTCCACTACCTTGAGGAATTTCCCATCTATTCCCATTTTCTGTAGAGTTTTGAGCATGAATGGGTGTTGGATTTTGTCAAAGGCTTTCTCTGCATCTATTGAGATAATCATGTGGTTTTTGGCTTTGCTTTTATTGATGTGATGAATGACATTGATTGATTTACGGATGTTGAACCAGCCTTGCATTCCTGGGATGAATCCCACTTGGTCATGATGAACAATCTTTTTGATGTGTTGCTGTATCCGGTTGGCCAAGATCTTGTTTAATATTTTGGCATCTATGTTCATCAGAGATATTGGTCTGTAGTTTTCCTTTTTTGTTCTGTCCATATCAGCTTTTGGTATCAGGGTGATGTTGGCTTCATAAAAGGTGGAAGGGAGTATTCCTGTTTCTTCAATCTTATGGAATAGCTTAAGAAGTATGGGTATTAACTGTTTCCTGAAAGTTTTGTAGAATTCATTTGTGAAGCCATCTGGTCCAGGACTTTTGTTGTTGGGGAGATTCTTAATAACGGTTTCAATTTCTTTGTCTGTGATAGGTGCATTTAGATTTTGTAGTTCTTCTTGGTTCAGTTTTGGAAGTGCATAGGTTTCTAGGAATTGTTCCATTTCTTCCAGATTCTCTAGCTTGGTGGCATATAGTTCTTTATAGAAGTTTCGCAGAATTCTCTGGATTTCTGTGGTGTCAGTTGTGATATCTCCTGCATCGTTTACAATTCTATTAATTTGAGTCTTCTCTCTTTTATGTTTGGTGAGTCTGGCTAGGGGTTTGTCAATTTTGTTTAATCTTTCAAAGAACCAACATTTGGCTTCATTTTGTATGGTTCTTTTATTTCGATGTTGTTTATTTCTGCTCTAACTTTAGTGATTTCTGTCCTTCTGGTTGCTTTAGGGTTCCTTTGTTCCTTTTCCTCTAAGTCCTTGAGGTGTCTAGTAAGGTCGTTCATTTGGGCTTCTTCTTGGTGTTTAATATGTGATTGTATGGCTATAAGTTTCCCTCTCAGTACTGCTTTCGCTGTGTCCCAAATATTTTGATAGGTTGTGTCTTCATTTTCATTAGTTTCCAGGAACATTTGAATTTCCTGTTTGAGTGAGTCTCTGACCCAGTGGTTCTTAAGGAGCATGTTGTTTAGTTTCCAAATTCTATGTCTTTTAATAATTTTCCGTTTGTTGTTAAAAGTTAGTTTTACTCCACTGTGGTCTGAGAAGATACTTGGGATGATTTCAATGCTCTTGAATTTATTGATGCTGTCTTTGTGGCCTAACATGTGGTCTATCCTTGAGTATGTGTTATGTGGATTTGAAAAGAAGGTGTATTCCAGTTTTTTGGGGTGGAGGAGTCTGAAAATGTCCAAGAGGTCTAGTCTGTCAATC